>NC_090197.1:24498470-24798470 GCF_033026475.1 Channa argus
GGATCACCAGCATCTCAGGCACCTAAACATACGTAAATGGCACAGAAAGAGATTGTTCATGAATATTCTAAACAAGTGCCATTAGGAATGTATTTTAATAGCGAATATAGATTAAAAAAGTAAGTAGTAAATCACCTTTAAATTAAGTGAAAAACTAAATGTGCTGTAAGCATATGCAATCATTAAAGAAGCTAGAATAAATCACAGTGTTTATAGTTTTGGGAAATACTATAATCCCATGATGGTATCATGGGATGTTTAGTTAATAGGCCCAGTAATTGTGTAAGCAATCAAAAAAATATCACAAAAACGGTCTTTTCTGTCAGTAAAATGTGTGTAATATATATATATTATATATATTATATATATATATATATATATTATACTAAAGTATAATGAACTAATAAATAAAAACTAATAAATCATCAGGTGTATGTGGAGCATAAAGCAACTTTCTAGTTATCTGTCAATTACAGCACATCTGTGCCTCCTACACAGCCTGACGCTCTATCAGTTAGTAGAAACTCAGCGTCCGCAGCAGTTGAGGAATAACTGTGACTGGTTTCTGGCTTGGCTGAATTTACTGCTCAGCTCAGTGTGGCTTAATCACATGTAAAGAAGATGAAAGTAAAAATTAGATTTATTCTCTTTATCACTAATTTTCTCTGAGTGGGTGTGTATGAAGATTAAACTGCATGGAAATGTTTTAGTTTGATCTCGTGACAACTTCATGGCTGATTATTACAACTTGGCTTTTATAGGGTTAAGGGTAGAATTACTTCTAGGTTGGGGTTTGGGGCTGGGATTTTGTGTCCTTACAACTACAGACACAGATGACTGTGACTGTCTGTGTGTATGTTACTCTCTATGCGAGGACCAAAAGCTGTTTTCAAACTGCAATTGTAAGGACACGTTTCCCTAACTGGGAACCAAAGGTTTAAAATTAGGCTTAGGTTAAAGAGGTCATCTAATTAATACTTTGGGCTTTATATTTTCACTCTGATGCTTTACTGAAACAGTTTTGGACAACTCCCAATTCCAAAAACTGCTTATTTTTTTCTGAGAATAAGCCTTTATGCACTCATTATTTTTAAGCTCCGTACATGAAGGTTCATTTTAGCTCCAGCCTCTTTGAGGCCTCCTTCACCCTAAATCCACTCTGTTCTGATTGGTCAGCTTCTGACAATTTGTTGTGAATGTGTGGACCCGAAGACGAGGTCCATTTATGGACTGAAAATGTTTATCCACAGGACGGTTGGGAATATTTTGGGAGGGTCCACAAAAGTCTCTCTTTATTTTTGTGTGGACTCCATCTATACACATTCAGCTCATGTTGTGAAATGTATCCATTATGTAATATTGGCACCCATCATCACAGCAGTTAAGTTACAACAAATGATCCAAAAAATAATAATATGGGCTCTTTTTTTTATCAGTCTAATTAGATGTAAAACAAAATGAAGAGAAGGTGGTACAACTTGTGACAAAGAAAAAAGTGATTCAAAATTGCAGTTTGTGGAGTGAAATGATTATATTCTTGATGAAAAAGTGTTATCCTGATAATGGGAACGTCAAATTTGGGGACAAGGAAAGTTAAGAAAAGAAAAAAATGTTAAAAGTGGGAAAACAGGGTGATAGATAAATGGGAGATATGACGATAGAGGAGAACGGAGGGAAAAAGAAAAATATAACAACAATAAAAATTTGAAGAAACACTTTTGGAAGCAGTTTCCAGGCACCACTGTGGCCAAACCGATAGCTGCCAAAACCACAATGGCCGACCAGAGCTAGAGGGTCTTCTTAAATCATCCAACGTCTTTCGTTTTGTCATATCTATGGATATGATAATATGGCATGTTCTTAACCTTAAGGGAAAGATTAGGGCTAGGCAATTAGTAGTTATGGTTATGTTTCAGGTTACAAAAAACAAACTTGTGTATTTAGTACAGACATACAACATGTTGATATAGTCCAACACCCAGCACATTCCCATCATAGGGGAATTAAATCAATTCTGAACTCTCCAAGCACACAGCAAAGGCCGACACTTTAATAAAAAAATCATGGAACCTATGTTGTATACGTTAGCACATTATCAAAAACCTTCAGCAGAGACACCACCTGTGCTTTGTTTTAGCTGGGACACAGAGTAAAAACAAGTACACCTTGTTGTTTTGGCTGCATCTTTCAGACTGCCTACTCTCTGCTGCATGCAAATCCGTGTCAAGTACGAGCCAACCCTTATGATGAATGTCCATGCACAATGCCCCCAAAGTACATTCATATATATTGGCCACATCGAGGGGTCATTTTCCGTTGGTCTGTGTAATGGATGCAGAGACACAAGGTACTGCATACCACCTTATATATCAAGCACAACAGCATAAGAATTTCAATTTGTCCTAACAATTCCGTACTACACAGCTACTTATCACTTTTAATGGAGTTAATGACATTAGGTGTACTCAGCAGATCACATTCTTTTGGCGGCAGCGGAGAGAAACAGACTGCAAGGCAACACCTGGCTGTGGAGAAACTCGCTATAAATCTACATATATGAATTGAAATGGATTTCACTGGTAAAGACAGCATGTCTATGTATATTTTATAGTACCATCTGAGGGTGACAAATACATTAAATTGTTTTGGCATTTTATAGATAGTGAGAAAAACCTTTTAGCCATTTATACCTGCAATTCTATCCAGCTAAGCCTTTGGAAGAAACAGATTAACAAAGACTGATCACAATCTACGTGGCAAAAGCAGAGATAGTCTGAATGTATATCCTCAGTGTGTGCCAAGCTAGAAAAACTCAGGATCCTACATTTTCTATATTGCTTCCCAGTAGCGTCTTTCAATAAACCTGTTAAGTACCATCACCATTCAAACTCCACTTGATTGCAGAAGTTATCAGTCAAACATTCATAGTATCAAGTAAACCTTAAACTAACCCTAAAGACATCACTATTGTATTTTTTCCGACTTTTGCTCCTTTAAAACTTCTTTTATTGTAGTAATTAATGACCACAATGACTACAAGTAAATGACAGACAAAACAGTTAAGGAAAATGAGAAACAATAGGTCAATCACAGTGGACAAGGCAAAAAAAAAAAAGAATACAAGCAAACCTAGTCAAAAATGTTCTGCTTCTCCACCGACACTGCACAATAAAAATTACCTGACACCTTTTCTAACTTTATCATTCTAAGCAGCCTGAAGATTTAGTCTGAAATAGTGATGATGCTGGTTCTCCTGCAACCCTGCAGCTCAATAATAATGCCTGTTGTTCCTCTCCTCTTCATGGAGAAGATGAATGTAGACAAAGGTCACATGAAAGTGCTGTAATGCAAACTGAAGAAACTTTAGGAAGAGAGTTGTTTATCCTACGGAAAAAGATGTGTTCATCAGATTCAGGGCAGATCACATCAGTCAGCCAGAGGCAGAGGAGAGCTCGCTCACTGTACCTGCTGTTATGTATAGATTTGAACTGGCCAACCTCTTGTATGTGTGATGAAAATATTCTTGCTAGCATTTTAGGATCACAGTTTTAAATAGGTTGATAAAGCGACCGAACAGAACCAAAAAACCAACAGCACTGATCCGCCCACAACAGTGAAACCACCTGCCTATTGTTATGAAGGTCTTGTACTGCTGCCAAAACAACTCAGACGCTTCCAGACATGAATTTCACAAGAGTTCATGTCTCGAAGCGAACTCTGACATGAACGGCATATATTTCAAGTCTGGTAGGTTAAGAGTTGGGGCCCTAATGGTCAGACTCATATAGTGCATCGCAGTGCCATCTTTTCCTATGGTGTATGGTACACACTCACCTGGTCATCCACATGATGTAAAAGAAAAACAAATTCACCACCTTTTTCCACTGATCTATGGTCATGCTTATGTGCCCCTTGTTGGGGCTTGTGGTTGTGAACGGGAGTTAGCATGGGCATTTTGACCATTCTGTGGCTACACAGCAAGCTGAGATGCACTATTCTTGCACCTGTCGATCACGGCCAGTATTACATTTTCCAGCAATTTCTGTGGGATCAGATAAGACCCTTTGCCCCCCTTGTGCATCACTGAGCCTCAGATGCCCATGACCCTGCCACAGGCTCCCTGGTTTTCCTTCAGTGGTTCACTTTTGATGCTGACCACTGGATACCAACACATTCTCATGCCACAGTGTTATATAATGACGCTGCCTAAGGTGTCCTTTGCTGTCACTATTGGACACCTCCAGGACTTTATGCTCACACACTACTATGTTAGAGTTAGGCACAAACCCTTTAGGGTAAGGTTAAGTTTAAAAATAAAATACATAAAACCACATTGTTAAATTCTTACGTACAGTGACAACATACTTCCTTCCTCGTGTAATGTTGTGCAATGATCATCATTTAAGCACACATCTCACACTGGAATTAAACCCTTATCTCCTGTGGGAAAGCTTGTGGGAAACCATCCTGACCAGCTGTCTATGTGCTTTATGCACTACGTCCTTGCTTTAGATGTCAAATGCTGGTGTTTTAGTTACACTTGACTGACAGCCCTGTGCATATACCAACCAACGTGAAGGGGTTCCTTTAGCTTCAGCATGTAACCTCAAAGGGTTGGATGAAAGTGACAAATGAATGAAAGTTTGTGACGCTTTGTGAATAAGAACATGCTGTGAACACCCCACAAGACTTGTTGTTTTGGAGATGCTCTGACCTAGTTTTCTAAAACTCACAGTTTTGACCTCAACTTTATCTAATTTCTCCTCGATATCGAGAACTGACTGTTCACTCGCTGTCTAATCAATCCGATCCCTTTACAGTTGCCAATGTTATTCACTTCACCTGTCACTGGTTTTATTGTTGTGGCTGATCAGTGGATATATGTATATTTTAATGGGATCACCCTGACCTACTCTTTCTAGCGAGACCACTATTTTAGATGTCTAGCCATAAATCCACAGCCTTCTACAGACACAATTTACATACTAATTCAAGCCTGTGTTTTCTGTTTCAGTGTGAGCTCCAGCAGCCATGTTCACCTTTGTCTATCATTATTGAGTAACTCTTGGAGCAATTTTTTAGCTGGTATTATCATTTTTGGATAAATACCATACATTTGCAAACAGATCACCTTTAGTCACATCAATGTGGTTTCACAACAATGACCACAAACATGGACAGCATACTTGTTATCCTCAACTAACAATGAGATGAAAGGCTGCACAGGACAAATAATAATGCTAAAAAACAGTCTCTTCCGAGTTTCATAATACTTCCATGAAATGATACATTTAAACAGTGCTTACAGTGCTGTTTGTCATATTTGCTTGACTGTGGGGCCACAGTAGAGGGTACTTTTGCTGTTTTTGTTTGTTCTTGTGGGCACTGGAGGGGGGACACATGTCACACATCTTTGTCTGCCAATGCAACCACAACACAAAACCCAGAAAAAACACAGCACATGCTGTAAGTAGCCACCTTTTTGGTGGTGGTGGCATTTTAGGGGGTGTGTGGTATTGGGATATATTTGCATATTTAATGCTCACTTCAAAACCTAAATTCTCTTTATATCGTTATTACTTTATATTGCCACACCAACAACCATACTCGTAATGTCTGTCTCGCATTCTGTCATTCCACCCCTTTGATCCAGGCTAAAAGGGAAATTTTAAATTTGACCATGTTTTATTTGAGACCAAATACCCATAAAGCTAAGCAGCTTATTTGATGTATGATGGGTTTTGTTTGAATAAAAGCATGGTTCAAATTAACCACGTTTTGCATGGACAAAACAGGAGTCCACATTCAGCAAGATTCAGATGCCGAAAGTCACAGAGGAGAAAAACATACCCGAAGCCTCAAAGCAAAAGCTGCAGATGTCAGAAGAAACGTGCAATGACAAACCAAAACAAACAGGTTGAAGTTTTGCAGGGAGGGAAAGCAGCATCAGCACTGCTCACAGCAGAATACTGATAGGGGACATGCTGCCTTGGCTGTGAGCCTCGACTGCCCTGGCCTAAGCTCTGCTCCAACTGCCATCCACTTCCTCCAGCAGCGACCCGGGGGCCACACAGGCCTGCTAGAGGAGCCAAGACGAAGGGTGGCATCATGCGTCTCAATGCAAACGAGGCGCGTCGGCCTGTCAGCCTGGAGAGCCGTCTCTCTTTGGCGGGTGACATCCATGCACCCCAGCCAGTTCAACACTCGTCAGCATTTATTTTCATAAATGGAGGAGCAGCGAGCTGTCATCATCTGGGTGAGAAAACTACTCACATTTCCCCTTCTCATACACACGGGACATTGAAGTTCCTCTGAAAGTTTGCCACCTTTATTGTTTTGGTATAGCTACACAGCTAAACACACCCAGCCTTCAGCTTTGGAAAATGTAACATAAAAGGCTTCAAATGTCAGATGTTCACCTCAATCATCCACAGACAGAGGATTAACAGCTTAAAAACTCTTTATCCCCAAGGAGATGGCTGACTTTTAGTCCTTTATCAGCTCCGGTTTTGCTCAGCGGGAGGAGGTAAGGCCGTAGTCTTTCACCTGCCACTGCGCACTGGGTAGTTTCTTTATTTTCACTGTTTCCTTTTTTCCCTGTTGCACTTCCATGGGTGTAATTGCAGAATGAGATGGTACTTTGAGCTGCAGCTGTTCTCATCAGCACCAAGCAATTACATATGCCCCTAGGGGAGGTGATAAAAACACGAGCTGAGAATGAACTCTGCAGTGCCAGGTGATGGTGCGGAGGCTACAGCGGGCCCATATTAAACAGAAGCAGGCCACAGCATGATTGAGGTGAATACAGATCACTCCTATGCAGGCACATGCAGCCCACACATGCCCCAAGCAGACAGTTCCCTAGTTCCAGACCAGGACACTGGGCTTTGTCAGTCCGCTGACCTGTGAAAGGAACCAGCCTCCATCTCCCTCGCCTCATTATAGTGGCCAGCCAGGTTGATCGAATAGTATGACTAAAAATATCAGTCCCCTGTGGTAGTGTGTGTGTGAGTGTGTGTGAGGAAGTGTAAGAGTGAAAGTGTGTGTAGTTTAAGGTTATTTTATATAATACTAATATATATTAGTGCTTAGTAATATTTTTATTTATTGTTTTTGTCCTTTCAGCTTATCCCATGAGTTCAGGGTCACCACAGTGGATCATTGTCCGCCTGTTGATGTGGCACAGTTTTTAGGCCGGATGCCCTTCCTGACGCAACCCTCTCCAATTTCTACCAGGCTTGGACCAGGGGAGGGGAATGGGCTGTCAGGGGTTCAGTGTCTTGCCCAGGGACACTTCAACATATAGCCAGGGCCGGGGATCGAACCACTCACCCTCACAACTGCCTTTACCAACTGAGCTACAGCCATATAATTTAAGGCATGTTGTACCTTCAAATGTCAACTCCAGATTGCTAATAGAATAACTTTGGGACTAAATAAAATTTAAAAATTGCTTAACTTAATGTAAGCCTGTTGTTCTCAAGGTCCCTCAAGGACTTCAGGTTCTGGACACTTTGACATGAGGACAGAAAGGAGCCTGCTGTACCACAGGCACCACTGAATAAAGTTTCTGTAGTTTGTGTACTAAGAAGCGTAAGGAACATTTAAAAAAAATATTTATGCCTTGACTTGGATCATAAACCACTGAGAAATGATTAGGACATTGAAGACGTACCTGTATCCACCAGACGTGGAAAGGCAGATGAGACAGCAAATTATGGAGATTCAGTAATAATATGGAGGAGCTGTCATGATTAAATATTCTTTACAAAAGATCCTGAACTTAACAAGTTAGTCACAACGTCACTGTATGAAATTAAGAGGCACATGGCTGCAGACAAAGACCACAGTTATATCTGATATTGGCTAACATTGACTACTTCCTGTTGGAATCAGTAGTTTGCCATCTTTGTTTGCAGCCAGGTTTGTTTGATGAACATAGATCTAAGCTATCCCGAGATTTATTTTGTATGTGAGATGCAGAACCCAATCAAAAGAACATTACAAATACTAAATTTAAGGGAGGCTAAAAACTTAAACTTAAAGTTTTTTACAAAATGCCATTTGGCTTCAGGGCTGCCCATAACTAACAAGGAACAGCTGGTGATGCAAATAGTGAATCCTCTGTAGACATAACCGTGTCATTTTTTTGGCCTTCAAAGATCAGCCCTTGAATTGAGAGACAGCGACAGATTTTCTATTTATACTTCATAAATCCGAGAGAAATCAAGAGTTGAATGAAGGTCCATCAGTTAAATTTTTACTGTTGTGGTGAGTTATAATCCAGTAAATCATCAATGTCCGGTTTTGCATTGGGAACACTAGGGAAAGGGGACCCAAGCACAGACAGCTGAACACAGAGATGCAGTAAGGGGTTTATTTTAATGTAAGCACACACAGACTTACTAATAGTCCAGGTCAAACCCTGGTTGGTAAGAAGCAGATAACCCAATCATCACAGGCAAAATATCCAACGAAGCAGGAAAAGGTAGAAACAAAAAGAGCAGTTAAAAAAGGCTTGAAATACTATGACATTGAAAACATAACAGGCAATCTAGGGGGACACTATGGGAAAAGAGATGATGTATACTGTATACTGAGGACATTATTGCTGACTGAAGAGCAGGAAGGAGGGATGACCATGAAAGGAGAGCGTAAGTGATTATAAAGTGAAACCCTAACACTTTCTCATCCCACAGCATCAGTTAATGAGTCTTTCTAAGGTGTCGAATTGCGCTGCTTTTCATGTCCTTTTATAGTCTTGATACCACATGTACCCTTTTGCATCACTATTGGACGTTTCAAGAGTGGCACTGTTAGACGCCACAGGAACGACTTTATATACACATAAAAACTGCTTTAGAGTTAGGCGCAAAAAAGTCAGGGTAAAGTCACTTGTTACATAAAAACAAAATGCTACAAACAGTGACAACAAAATACTTCCTCACTATAGTCTCAACGTCATAGTGACAACCTCTCACACTTCTCCTGAAAAGCCCTATGTCTTGTTGTACCATCCACCACCTCTTCTACCTCCGAACAACACCTTTTCACATTATTTAGTATGTCATTGTTTTAGGCATCAAATATTAAAGCGTCAGTGTTTACATTGTATTCTACTGAAGGCTCAGTGTGTCACCACTGCAAATGAGAACCATAAGCATCAGCATCTAAAGCAAAAGTCTGAACAAAGTGGCACTTTTCGACGCCTAAGGAAGAAGAACGGGCTGGAAAGCCAGGTGTGCGGGTGGAAAAGGGGTAAGGTACTGACTAAGACTCAGTGGATGGGAGGAAGAAGGGCTGGAAACTGGACAAACATAAAACTAGTTTAGGATCATAACAAGCTATAACGATAAATATTAGTTTGCTTGATCACATGCACCAGAACAATTTAATGCATTACTTTTCTGCTTCAAAGTCTGTAGTCCAAACCTGACATCATATTCTGCCTCCCAACTGTTCTTGTTTTATTCTATTTTTTTTTATAATTTAAGAAAACGGATTTCTGTCGTTGAGTACAGCAGTAAGTAGTTGGGTGGTGGTGATTGAGTTCAGCAATGGTTGGTCAAGTCAAGCTTTCCCAGGTAGGAACTTAGTCACGTATTTTGTATTTTATCTGTCCCAGTTGGTGGCACTAACAGCAATACTCATAACCACAGTTTCTCTAAATTCGAGAGAAATAGAGTGTCTATCACAGCCTCACTTTGTGAGCCACATTCATTGTGATTCGACATCACACATCACGTCTGCGAGCCAAGCAGTAAATCATATCTTTTCCACTTGAAACAGCACATCATTTCATACCTCCTGCGTCCGTCAAATTATTCATGCTGATGCTCGCTTTGATCCGGCTTTGACGGATGCACCTGTCCCTGCTCTGGACGTGACACGCCAGGAAGTCTGTGGGAGTTCATGAAAACACTTATGAAGAGATGAAGTAGAAAGTAAAGAAACATTCCTGCTATTTTTATTGAAGGTACTTTTTATTTAAAAAACACTCCGTATAAAATCTGTTATCAATAGGATCTGTGGAAACCCCTTTGCAGTGTTTGGTTATAAATCCTTATTTAACTCTGTAATAGTGTAATAGTACATTTAGCTACATTAATAGGTTGTACTCCTAACACTTGCATATTGTGTGAGCAACTAACAAAAACTTCAGTGGGTGGCTTGAGAAGGTACCTACATTATATGGGCTTGAAGGTTGGAGGAGTTGGGAGGATTGTCATGTAATTTTATGCATAGATTTATAGTGCCCGACTTTTCCTCTAGTACCATCAGTAGTTTTCCTAAATTTTTTGAACCAAAAACTTGCATCCCACCCTTTTTGAGCTGTGAGTCTATTTGTGGTAAGTTTGTTTTTGAAAGTTTTGTGTCTGTGTTTTGTCACTTTGTTTGGTTTGTGTGGTTGGTCATTGTCATAATACTCCCAATACTCATTCTTATAATTATGCATAATTTGCTTCTTCTCAATGTTGTTGTGCATGTCTGTGTGGTCAATTTCGACATTGTGGACTTTTACCTGACAAACTTTTTTCAAACAAAAAGCCTCTCTGGTTCCTGAGCTTCTTAGCCTGTGCACAATAAGCCCAAATGTAAGCAAGTCAACTGCTCATTCATAAACTCTGTATTGGGAATGAAGAAACAAATCACCCAGTGGAGCAGTGTTTGGAGCTGTTTTTTAATCCTTCTATTTTTTGGATAAACCGTAGTCTACAGTAATGTTGGAAACCTGGAAAATATACAAAATAGATTTTTACTGAGGTTTAGTGATTTGACAAGCTACAGAGGATTGCTTGTAGCACTCACTTTGTAACAGCCACGGTAACACCTACTGTATGCTGTAAGTTATCAAGTGGAATGCTGTGCATCTGTGCTTGATGAGTTTCATTATCACTATGCATGTGAAATAAAAAACATATATGCACACACTCACAGTAATCTAGACACCCAGACATTCATGCCTGCAGAAATAGAACTTACCAGTTTTTTCACTTGGGCAATTTTAACTGCTCCTCAATGTTGGACGTTTCTTGTCATCTGTTTGCTATCTCATGTTACCATCTTACCGTTTTATCTTTCTAGAACACCCAAATGTATCTTATTTAGTTTTTAGTGTCCCACTAAGTTCCATTCTGGTCGATAACATTTTATCTCTTACATTTTAACGAGAATACAAAACAGACAAGTCCTTTTTTTTCCAAATCCTCATCCGTTTGTTTCTCTAGTTCCTACAATAGAAGTCATTAATTTATGAATATGTTTAGCTCCTGAGACTCGACTCCTCTCCTGTCTTTGTTGCTATCGTCCCCTCAGTCCTTGACAGTTATAACCCAAAAACTGTCCATCAGTATAATGTCCTCTGGCTCTTTTAAAGCCTTCTATAAAATGTTTGCTTCATTTACTCTCCTGTGCTGCTTCTTTTTTTCCCTTTATTTACATTTTTTTCAGGCTACCTAGCGTCTCTTTGGAGTCCTATGCTTTTCCCAAGGTTTTCCCAAGCCTTCTATAAAATGTTTGCTTCATTTACTCTCCTGTGCTGCTTCTTTTTTTCCCTTTATTTACATTTTTTTTCAGGCTACCTAGTGTATCTTTGGAGTCCTATGCTTTTCCCAAAGTTTCACATTGAGGCTAACAAATATTGCTTTAAGTTTAAAGAGGAACAAGCCGTTATTTCATATTGTTCAGTGGGTTCTTTGTCCTCCAACCATGTGCTGATGTGAGATTTTGTTCTGTGCAAGTCCACAACCTTTAAACAGGCAAAAGGCATCATAAAGATTAACATAATCAGAATCTTGCAGCAAAAATGTATATACATTTACAGCATTGGTAAATAAATATGTTTCAAACTTCTTGATCAAGTAGGACAAAAATGTTTATAACCCCACTGCTGTCATGTTAAGTTTTCATCTCGATGCAGTTTTTATGGAAATTTATACACTTCAGTGCCTCATGGCTGTTTGAGGGCACAGGGGTCATTGTCAACCAAAACTGAAGAGTTTGGAAAGTGTCTTTGTGTATGCGTGAGGGAGTGGAAGCTATTTGAGGACAAAGGAGGAGAATATAGTGTCTGGAGGAGTGAACAGGAAAAAATAACATGAGAAGCAACAATGGTATGGCTGAGGGAAATGATTTATGATGACGTGAAGCCGCGGCAGGTCTCTCGAACAGAGAAGTTGGCTGTCTTGCGGCGAGATAAGAAGAGGCAGATTCAATGTTTTCCTGACAGACAAGGTGACAATCCAGCCTCTGTGAGTGTAAACAAGAACGGTGCTATCTCTCCCGCATGAAGATGGGGTTAACACCTCTGTCCATCAGCTGGGCTCCAATCATCGCTCACAGGGCCCTCCCTTCTCCCTCTGCTTGTCAAAGCGCAGGAGAAAGGAAGTTGCCCCTTCTGCTACAGAAACACGCCAACACAGCTGGCAGAGGAAGGAGATGGGGTGGCACATGGTGGAACACACTGCCAGTTTTATTAGTTTCCCTCAAAACCCCAGTTGGCCAGAGAAAAAAAGAGAAAAAAATCAGACAAGGTTGACAATCCTCTTCGTCTGTACTGTAAACACAGAAGTCCTCAGAGCCAGAAATCTCTTCAAGCAAGACTGAGTGGAGTGTTTGGATTAGCAGCCCACCAACAGCTCAGCTCCTTGTGTCAGACCAATACTGCAGGTTGATTTTAAAGTATTTACTTTTTTGTTTTTCCTTTTGACCTCAATCTTTTGTTTCAGAATGGGTCATTTTACATTATCATCTAATACCCATACAGATCTAATATGTATAGCCACTGAATATTATTAAATAAAAATAAAAGCGCTTACAAGTGTAGTGGATCTGAGAGCTCAATCTAATATAAACACAAGCAAATTAGGCAAAAAAAAATCATAGATTTGAGAAAGCAATTAGAAAAAATACTAAAAATACAAAAGCAAACTTAGAAATCTGCTGTGAAAATAAGACAACTACAAGACTACAAGACAACTACAAACCATATTTCTAAAAAAGTTGGGATGTTCAGTCAAATGTAACTTAAAAGAGAAGCAATGATTTGCTAAATATTAGAAATATTTGGTAGTAAATAGTACAAAGACAAAATATATCACGTTGAAACAGAAAAAATACCTTTTTTAAACATATTTGCTCATTTTGAATATCATGTCAGTAACAACTAAAGAAGTTGTGATAGAGGCAACAAAAGCCTGAAAATGCTAGGTGAGGGTTAAGAAAAAAAGAGAAGAGAGAAAAAAAAAGAAATATGTTTTTCGATGTATAACTGTAAAGAATTTAGTGTTTTCATCTACAGTTTATAATGTCACCAAAACATTCAGATAATCCAGAGAAATCTCTGTATGTTAGTACAAGACCAAAAACCAACACCGAACTGTAATGGACAGATAAGATCCTGCAAGGACTCATGAAACACTTCTGAAAACCACTGTCTGTTAACACAGTTCGTCTCTGCAGCCAAAAATGTAACTGCACCATGCAAAGAAACAACCCCATAAAAAGGTTTGAAATCCGAAATTATTTTTGGAAATCATGGAGGCTGCATCTTCCCGACTAAAGAGTAGAGGGATCGTCTGACTTGTTATTAGTCCACAGTCAAAGGCCAGAACCTGTGATGGTGGTGGGGTGTATAATGGCATAGCACGACAAATACCATGGGTAATGCTGAATGATATATTCAGGTTTTGGAGCAACATTCACTGCTATTAAGATCACATCTTTTGGACAGAAGTTATTTCTGCAGCACAATGTCAAACAACATTCTGCACATATTCCAACAGCATGGCTCAGTCGTAAAAGAGTGTTGGTGCTAAACTGACTGGCGGTAGTTTGTAGCATATATAAATGTGTAACCTGTGTTGTCAATGTGGTGTTTTTTTTTGTTTTTGTTTGTTTGTTTTTTTTTGCTTCTGTCTTGACATTTTGCATTGCTTTATTGAAGCTGCAGTAACAAGGCCTTTGCACACCCTGAGACCCCCTACTAGAGAGCTGAGGTGGAACTTAAGATAATACTTCAGAAGTAAGAAAACCTACAACAAAGGTTTATCTGAAAAGATAATCTTATTGTTTGATTATAGTGTACAGTCATAAATACTTGCCATAAAATGGTTTATAGATATGACAGACTACACAATAAGTGAACAATTCAAGTTTACTGTCTCATCATTTTCACCTGCACTTGCAAGGAGGTGCCAACTTGATATCGCACAGTCTTTCTGAATAGGCTTGTCTATGCAATTTTTCTCCATTGTTAAGAGTAGATAAGACTGGGTGATCCTGAAGGATAACTTAGGCAATTTTATAAATTAATAGTATTGTCCACACACACCATACAACATTGAATTTTCCATTGATGCCATAAATCTCTGTTGTTGTCTAAAAACCTAAAAAAATCTATCCTCTAATGCTAAGAGCGGTAATCATTGGACATCATCTTATACACTTTATACACTTTATAAAGGCAGCAATGTTGTTGCCAGAGCTTGCCAAATTGTGTTGGAACACAATAGTGTTACAGGTACAGGCTCCAGCAGCTGCAAACAACTATACTGTACAGTATGGATCCTAAAATACAGGTGAGAAATGATGGCACAGGGAGAATTTTCTCATTAAACAGTTTCTAACCGCCAGACATGGAGCCAGCCAAGACACTTACACAACGTAAACAGAGGAGATGTGTGTCCACACAGAGTGTGTTTGAAAAGCTTATTAAGACTCCAAAACAGCACAGTGGTTTGTAACACTCAGGCACAAGATTGTACAACTCTGGAAATGAGTCATGGCAGCATCTGCTTTATCTTTAGATTTGCCCATTATTTTTACAGCAAACACAAAAAATTATATTAAGACAGTCTACAGGCTCTGAGAACTGCAACATCTGCAGTATTTTTTCTTCATTTTTCAATCCAGAGTGTAAGGAACATTCCATCCTCTTGAACCTACCTTTGGGGTTTTAGAATTGTTTTATATGTGACGATGGCAAAGGTTTTTCCTCCAGTGACACCTGCCTCACTGTGCCCTACAGCTACTCCAGGAAATCTTAGGATCTGGCAACCCCAGGAGGCAGCGAGGAACAGTTTCAACAGCAACTTAAAACCTGAGAGACTTTGTTTCCCAGAAATTCTGTAATATTGCATCAGTAAACTGTATACTACAGAGACCAAAAGTAAAAGGGAAGATGGCCCATAGGATGTTTGCAGCAGCTCCAGCCATCACTGCTGCTCTATAATTGGCACTTTAGGCTGAAGGTGAAGTGTAGCTCAGTTACAGTGCACAGGCCCTAGAAATTAAACTGGGATTATTCTTTGTGAATTTGTTGATCACTGTTTATTTAATCAAATTCTTGTTTTATCTACAAAATAGATATAAAATATAAAAATAAAAATAGGGAAAAAATAAAAATAGCAAGTTCCCCCTTAAAATCGTGCAGATTGTTACAAATCAACACTACAGACAGTTTGCTAATTACTTATTATTATACATGCACAAAATAAATGCAAAATAAGATGCACAATCCACAAACAAAAAGCCTCTTTCCCTAACCCCCACTTACTGTGGCAGGTGTTTAGTACACTCCTGGGCACAGGTGTAGGCACTTAACAGTGCTCTGTGCATCAGACCCTCATCCAAGTGGTTTTTGTGAGCACTGCCAGGATGAGGAGCCTGTTGTAGCTGTAATCATGGTTTGCAATAAATATGAACATGACAACAAATGTAAGAAGAACTCAGGAAGGCAGGAATTCAGGATCTTAATATAAAACATTAATTAACCTGTCACATGGATCATGCAGCAAAATTTTCTTTTCATTTATCAGAGAGACAGGTTTAATGGGTAGGATCTAATCTCTGGTCAACACTCATTCTGAAGCAGGAAGTGGAAGTAATGCACCCAATATGCCTACTGCCAAGCGCTATAAAATACCAAGAAGAAGATACCAAGAAAGAAGAAAAAGGAGAAGACAAGAAGAAAAAAGAGGAAGAACAAAATAAAATGAGAAGAAGAAGACCAAAAAAGAAGTAGAGGAAGAAAGAAGAAACTTCAGCTTAATCATTGTGGAGGTTAGATGTCCCTAGCACATGGAAAACTAAAAATGCTATTAATGCAATATTAATGCCAAAAACAATAAGGCTTTAGGCAAAATCTAAGGTTGGTAAATTAAGTTGTCTTTAACTGTATCTTTTACTGCATAAAAGTAGCTAAATTGTGAGACACCTGCACTAATTGTGAGCATGTTAGCATGCTTATATTAGCACCTACAGGCACAATTGTGTATTTTATATGTATCTATCTCTCTCTCTCTCTCTCTCTCTCTCTCTATATATATATATATATATATATATAGATATATATATCTCTATATATCTAGATATATATATATATCTAGATATATCTAGATATATATATATATATATATATATATATATATATATATATATATATATATATATATATATATATATATATATATATATATATAGATATAGATATAGATATATACACACACACACACAATTCTGCCTTTAGTAAATGAACTAAGCATGCATACATGATCACAATTGTGTGTATATATGTATGTGTGTGTGTGTGCGTGCGCGCTTTGAATTAGAAAGTTAACCTAACTGCTAGAAACAAAAAGGATTTGGAAAATAGTGGGACAGGATTTCAAAAACCTAGGCATTAGATAACTCTTTGAAGTCTTGTGATGATGGATTTAAAAGTCCCAGTTCACTGACAGGCTAGCTTAGAGTCAGCATATGTAAATGTACAAGCTTATATAAGTATTCCCCAAAACTAAAAGAAAATTATTAGAAATCAATGGAAAACCTTCCCTTTCCTCAACACATGGCTCGTCACTTCATTTTTGTGTCAAGCATATGCGTTTAACCTGCTGGAATATGATGACAGCGTTTGTTTTCCTCCTCTGATGCTATAGATAGAGCGTGAAGACATCCTGCCTGTAAGATACACCGACTACAAGATGTCATGCTGGCGGATCTATTCTCAGCTAAACCTGCTAGAACCAAACGGATACTGACAAAATGTCAGCCGTGTTGTCCTCTCTTTTAACACCCTTTCAACCCCCCAGGAGTCTTGAAGACATTTCTGACATGTAACTGATGTCTGTGCTGGTTTGGTCTTCTTTGTCTTGAGCACAACATGTGAGGAAATCCAATCCACAGCCTATGAAACACCTCTGTAATTTACTCGGACAGCACATCCTCTTCTCCTTCACCACACAATGACCCCTGTGGTTAAGTTTCTCAAGCTTTTAGCCCTCACCTGGCCCACAACTGCTTCACATTCAGCTGATGGTGTCAGGATGTTTCCCTTTTGTACTACACACACAAAACCTGTTCACCTAGGTGTTCATTTCAGCCTTTTGGGTTGTGCTTGTATAACTCAAATCCTCACACCCTTCTCTTCACACAGCCTGTCTGGGAGTGTTAGGGGCTACAGGAAAAGAAGAATGTAATAACCAGAGTCCTGGTGCCCTGTCAGCACGGCTAAGCCTCCAGAGAGCCCTGCCCATCACGGACAGCCCCTACAACAGTGCAGATTACACCATACACTACAATAAGCCTGACATATGGAGAAGTCGGAGATTACAGCAGCAGACTATTTCCAGCAGCTATTAAAGCAGCTGCAGCCCTCATCTCCAGTTTCAGGCTGAAGTGGAGTGAACACATAGCACACTCTGGTGGTGAAACTTTTTTCTGCTTTAATTCAATATTAAAACACATTACAAACTCAGGAAACAAACAAGCTCAACTGTTAAATTATTGAAAATGCCAAGTTTTGAATAGGTCTTTGTGGATGTTAGCTATAGCCAAGAGCAGAAACTCATCTAGATTTGCACCTTAGGGTTGCACTTCTCTTTAGTTTGAAAACTAATAAATATAACACTACTTTACAAGTGTAAAATACAGGCAAGTTTTACATTAAGTATAGATAAGTTTAAATGTTTTTAATATATCGACCTAAACAATCAGCTCAGTAGCTCATACTGCCTATTATACTGAGATAAAGCAACAGACTTTCACCAAAAAAAAAGGAAGAGTGGAGAAAACTCAGAATGAAATGGATTTGTGAATAAAATCAGGTAGTAAGAAATCACTGAGAGTAAGTGCATTAGCAATACAGGTCCAGAGAGGAAAAACACTCTGCACACCCAATGGTGTGGCCAAATTCAAAGTCAGGCTTCACTGCACACATCTTCCGGTTGTCCTAAATAAGACATCACACAGTGCAAAAACAATACAGTTTTGAATGCAACACTACATCATAGCAGACAATTAACAAGTGCAATAAACCAGAGCCTCTGGTTACACCAACACTGGTAGTGGTAATGGGTGTGACAATACAGGTGCTGTACAACCTGCTGCTACTGAGTCAGCGTAAGAGGATGTGATCTGAACAATCAGCACCATTGTAGCCCTGCATGGAAAATTTATGAGTGGAGTGCATCCTGTAGTCCTCAGGTTGTTCATTGAGGCTTAAAGGAGAATTTGTTACACCTTTGGTTGAATTTTCCTAACTTTAGTGATCACTTTTATCAGCTGAGATCTGGGAACACAAGTCCAAAGGGAAAAGACATGAGTGGTGAAATGATCACATGGGTTTTTAAAAACAAGCAAAATTATTACTACTAATCAGTTACTAAACTAAAAGTTTCATTTGTTGCCCTACCAATGTGAGAATTCAAATTGATTGTGGTATTTAGAGCATATTTAGTCCTGCAAGAAAAAATGCTACAGTCCAGCTACAACATTAAATTCAACTGCTTAATATTGTTTAGGTCCCTCTTAACAGCCAAATACAGAACCTGGTTGAAGACAAAGATGGCAGATTGCTGGAAGTAGATGACATTATCCAGACGTTCATGTTCAGAGATCTTAAAACAAAGATTTTTAGGGTAAGCTACTTGTCAAGGTGATAATCTTCCAAAACAGCCCAAAAAGCCAAACCTCCAGAAATAACGGCTATTTCTGGAATTTTACTTTATTGCGATCAGTCTGTGAAATTTGTCTGCAGCCAGGTTCCTGTCAAAACGGCTATAATGCGTTGAAGTCCACAAGACCTCTGTAGGTGTTCTCTGGTACGTTACGTATTGTAAGTTGCACGGGGAAGCTTGCATGGATTGATTCCCATAGTGCATCCTGGTGCCACCGCTTCCCCAGGTAAATGTTTCACATGCACCTGGCCTTGTACATGATCGTGCTTTTAATCAGACCGATGGTTCTTGCGATGGGGGTCAGCATGGGCAGTCTGGCTGGTCTGCATTTACAGAAGTACATATGTACACATGTACACAGCAAGCTGTGATGCTCTGTGTGTATAAAAACCTGTTGATCATGGCCAGCATTACAATTTTCAGCACTTTGTGATATAATAATTCCTCTGTGGAATTGGACCACAGATTGCTGCCCTTCACTTCCCATTTGATCAGTAAGGTTTGAGAGCTCATGACTCTCTGTCAATGATTCACACGTTTTCCCTCCTTGGAACTATTTTGGTACTGATCACTGCATGCTGTGAACACTCTGCAGGACCCGCTGATGTGGAGATGCTCTGACCCTGTTGTGTAGTTATCGCAGTTTGGTTTTTGTCACTCTGATATTTGTGCTTTCCTCCAGGTGCCACTATAATGAGATAGTGTAATTCACTCAGTTATAATGTGGTGGCTGGTCAATGTACTTTGAATGAATGATAAATGATTTCTACGTAGCTCACAGCCTTTGAATAGAAAACTTAAAATTTTTACAGCAATGATAACTTTCCAGATGTAAGATCCTGCCTGTGAGTGCACAGTGCACTCTCTTCTTTTGTCATGTGATAAGTCTTTAAAAGCAATCTGTTACTATCTAACTAGTACGTTAAACACACCACCTGCACTGCTCAACACAGGGCTGTTTTCAGTCTGAATCCCAGGTATGTACATCCAATGCTTAGGCCTTTTATCTCCCCCACCTTCTGTCCAGTGCTTTCAAACTAACATTATTTCTTTGTAGATGGTTTATGACTAATATGAACACAGCACCTTACAGATGGATTGGTAAGTAGGTGAATACTGATGACATACTTTAGTATAAACCAGGTCAATGGTAATTAATAATTGTACTTTTTCCCTTGCTTTATTATGGCCTGCCAGCAAGTGAAGGCATGGCTCTGGTCCACGACTAGGGTTTGGAAAGCTCAGATTTTGTTCATATTCTCAGCTAAAACCGAAAATAAATGCATCTGAAATAATAATACTTTTAAATTATATAACCTGAACTACAGTAGACAAGGGTTAAATCATAAAGATGATGGAAATGGAGGTTTATTGGCCTGTTTTTCACTATTTGGATGCTTTGACTTATTTATGTTAACATTCCCAAATCTCAGCATGCTGTTAATATTACTGATGCTAGCCAAAATTATAAAAATAAGACCAAAGCTGTAATTAAACAGATCCAGCCTTTAAATACAAAACAAACAGAAGTATACAGTATATTCTTTGTTGTGATGCCTCTTTGCTTCAATAAAAATTTACAAACAGTTGAGAAGAGCATGTACATACACTCCAAAAAAACAAACAAACAAAAAAAACATATCTACCCTAGTGCTTGGTGTTAGGCCAAGGTTCGGAAATTCTGTGTATTAACAGTTTCATGAGTCTGTGTGAGTTCATACCTGCTCTGCTGGATAAAATAGGTGTGCCTCATTTGACTTTATTTTCTTCCTGAGTATTCTCTCCTATCACTACTATCTGTACATCTGACAACTGTCTGCTGCCATCCAGCTGTAGGCCCTGAACCCCTTCAGTCTGTGCCTCCTGAACTTGGCACTGCGTCTCTTCCCCATCTGCAGCCATTGTCACCTCCATCCCGCTCTGGACCACCATAGTTGCCCCGTCTCTGCTTGATTCCCCACTCAGCTGCAGCTCCATCACCCCCACTGCCTGCTCCACCGGAGTTGGGTTAATCTCAATGACTGTGTGGTCCTGGCCGGCCTCTACCTCAGCCTGCATCACCTCCTGCTGCACCAGCATGGTTCCATCCACCACTTGGCCTTCTATGGGCACCACATCTGCACTGCTGGCCTGCTGTGTCAAGTGTACCAGCTCTACTGGGCTCACCACTGTGCCCAGCTGGCTGGAATCCTGCATGGCGGTGGTGCCGACCAGTGTGAGGCCCGAGGATGGGTGCAGAGTGATGGTGTCCGCCTTTCCATCTCCAGTCACCATGTAGCGGGTGAAGAGCTGCGAGCCAGCTGGGAGCAAAGTGACAGTGTTGGAGGACTGAGCCAAGGAGGCGATGGGCAGGCCTGCCACGGTGAATGGCTGACTCACAGAAGACAATGAGATGGGAGAAAGAACAGTGAACTGCTGCGGCTGCAGGGCAGCCTGCTGGTTGATAGGGGAGGTCAGGAGAGTTGTGGTGGAGGCAGGCTGCTGGAGACGAGGCCGCTTGGTCTGGCGCTTGGTGGGAGTTTTGTTTTTGGCAGGTTGTGGGGAGGAGAGAAGGGCTCGCACCTGCTGCTGCTTCCTCTGCTCTTCCAACTGCACTTCCAGGTCTGCACAGAGCCAACAAAATAACACAGTACTGAAAATCTGCAGTGAGTAAACTTGCAACCAGCATGTGACATTTATTTTCTTCTAAATTGCTATGCAAGTTCCTACTGTAGTTTTTGGAATGCATTTACATGAATGGTATTAAAACTCTGTGTTCTATGTGTTACAATACTGCTCTGATTCTCGATGAAAAAGTCCTTCAGATAACATAATGCATAGGAAATTTATGTATTTGTACTACATTTTTGTAGCTAAGTAAGAACTACTCTGATCTGTTCTGTTAGCATTTTCTAATTGTTCTTGCTCTTCTAATATGAAGACTGTTTTTAATTAGTTTGGATTTGTCTGCAGATATCTGGCAGGAGATAGTAAAATTCTTCATGCACATTTATTTCACTTTTTATGTTCCCAGCAATGAAGTGAAACAGGAGACTAACAGATATGCTTAAAAGTTTGGGAACTCATGTCTATTTCTGCATTAATATGACCTATAACTTGATAACAAGAACCCAATTAAACAAATGAGGTCCTGCCTTATTTAAAGAAGATAAATCTGGGTCTTTGCTATCAAAGTCTGATCTTAACAACACAGGGTTGAAGAAGTGTGTCATGTCTGCAGACCTCAGAGGAACAGTTGTTGATAGTCAAAAGGCAAAGGGCTACACAGAATTTCTAAAGAGTTTGGACTCAAGCAGTCCACTGTTAGACAGATTGTGTACAAATGGATAATATTCAACACCACTGTTGCCCTCCCTGGGAGATGTTAACTGACAAAGATTGCACCAAAAGAAAGGTGTGCTATAGTCCAGGAGGTTACAAGGAACCCCAGGGTAACTAGTAAAGCCTGTAGACTGTAGAATGGGAGAACAGGAAGCTGCTGGTGCCAAAATGAAATTTGTTTATTTAGGTAAAACTCGCATTTCATCCCAAATGTATCCCTTGTGCAGTTGTTAAGCATCAATGTCATCATAGACATCTCCTTTTCACTTTTTTTCTAATAAAAAATATTTCACAACCATAGTTGCATGCCTCGACCAACAAGGCATGTTGCAGTTTACATTCAGCTCCATGCAGACTGATATAATATGTGCAGTGAAGGCTTTAAAGGTATTCAATAAAAGATACTGGTGTATTTTGTGGCAGTGTGAAAGTTACCGGCACAAATGTGTTTTACCTTTGACCACCATTATATAATCAGTTCATATTATTGTCAACATTTAAGTGCCACGTTTGAAAAAAATTATAAAGGCTGTGATTTGTGTCAATGAAAGTGGAACAGATGGATGACAAAATATACAATCTGTTTGAAAAATTTAAATCTGGCTTCTGCGCCACCCACAGCACAGAGACAGCCCTGGTCAGGGTCACCAATGACCTCCTAATGGCTGCTGACCAGGGCTTACCATCACTTCTCATTCTTCTGGATCTCACTGCCGTACTTGATACAGTTGACCACAAAATTCTCCTTCATCCTCTACAGCATATTGTTGGATTTTCTGGCACTGCTCTAGGGTGGTTTGGGTCCTATCTCACTAATAGAGCTAAATATGTGGCCCTAGGGGATGCCAAATCTCAGTCGCATTTGCTCATCTGTGGGGTGCCACAGGGGTCGGTTCTTGGGTCAACCCTTTTCAACATCTATATGCTCCTGCTAGGCCACGTCATTGGCAAGGATGGAGTCGGCTTCCACTGCTACGCTGATGATACTCAGCTCTACGTGAGATTGAGCCCAAGCTGACCTACACTTCCATCAACTCTCACCTGTTGCCTGGAGGACATTGAGGCGTAGATGGCAGAGAACTTCCTTCAGCTGAACAGCACCTAAAGTGAAGCCCTTCTAATTGTTACCAAAAGCTCCAATACATTCAAAACAGTGCTGCCAGGGTCCTTATGAGGGTGCAGAAAAATGAGCACATCACTCCTGTTCTCTGAACACTTCACTGGCTCCACATCCACCTTCGCATTGAATACAAACTCTGTCTACTTACGCACCAGTGCGTCCATGGAAATGCCCCACAATATCTTAAAGAACTCCTTACATCACAAACTACAACAAGACATCTTCGTTCCACCAACACGTATCGGCTCTACCCCTCCAGAACCAAACTCCAAACAATGGGGGACCGAGCTTTCTCAGCAGCTGCTCCTTGGCTCTGGATCGCTCTGCCTGAGAACCTGAGGGCACCACAGACTGTGGACTGTTTCAAAAAACGGTTAAAGACTTCTCTGTTCAGTAAAACATTTTAAAGTGATCATTATGGGTTTTTTTTATGCTGTTATTTTATGCTTTATATGCTTCACTTTTTTTGTGGTTTATTCTTTCTTTTAATCTGTTTGTCTGGCACTTCGAGATTTGTCAACAAACGTAAAGGGCTTTATAAATAAAATGAATTATTAATATTATTATAAGTTTAAAACAGTGTCCTTCCAAAACTGTATCAACTCAGAGATGGACTGATACCACCTGACACAGAACCACGTGTGTGTTCTGTACTCACTGATGATTGTGCTGAGGATCTGCTCCTGGCTGGGATCAGTTTGATGTTTTCTCTTCTCCAAGATCCTCTTGACTGAGTTGAGCAGACCAAACACTTGGGCGAGATTACTGAGCACCGCCACCTCTACCAGACAGGAATCTGGGATCAGTGCGGCAATCAATCAAAGAGTCATTTGGTCAGTCAGAAAGGAGGAACAAATTCAGATGTTGTACACAAGGAATAATGAAGTACTTCGGTCATTATTTGTTGTACAGAATCTAACTGTAGCAATTTTAAAAGCCTTCTGATGTTTTTTTCAATTATCTTCCAACAGCAGTTGAATTTGTTCTTTCTTTCCATTTCCATTTCCAGTGTTATGACAATGAAGTTTCCACTACAACCACTGCATATTAGCAATGATCTGTACCTGTGTCCTGTAAGGCAGCGGTTTCCCTTTGCTGCTGCACACTGTTCAGCATCTCCAGCAGCTCAGTACTGATATTGGTCACTACTTCACCCAGCAGACCAACATCAGCAATGCCTTTCCAGAAGTTCAGTGTGTCCTCTGTGGACAGATAGAACCCACAGAGAAATCTCAGTTGCAGGTGTGCTGCCTTTACCTATGTATGATCTCCACAACAAGCTATTAGTGCAAAATAATTCACATGTGTTGTAGTGTTTGCTGTCTGTCACCTGAGATCTCACTGGATTCCTTCTTGTCTTCAGAGTCCAGTGAGTTAGAGCTCCAGTCCCCTTTCCCACTCAGTGTGTCTGCTCTGTCCTGGACCAGTGCGCCACCATTACCCAGAACCACCTGAGCTGCAATTCACATAGAAGAACAAGTGTTTGTACACAAGACAACACAATGTTTGATCGGTTTTGCTGAGCCTGGTGGCTCAATGGTTAGAGTATTGGGTTGGGATACAAGCGGCAGCGGGATAAAATCTCAACCCAGCCACCAGTCCCGAGCCCAGATAAAAATGGAAGGGTTGCGGCAGGAAGGCCATCAGGCTTAAAAATCTCATGCCAAATCAATGTGCGGAACACGAAAGCCGTTGATAAATGATATAAGGCTTATTGCTTGTACTATGCATTTACATAGTGTCTTTAACATGGTGAGGTGGGACTGAAGCTAACATTAAAGGGCAATTTCACTTATTTTCAGCTTGCTTCCTATTGTTCTAATTTGAGGAATATGTCCAGTACAATCCCCATTAAAAACATTGGAACAGCAAAGGTAAAGTTGTATGTTTTGGTTGAAGACTCAAGATGTTTGGGTTCAAAAGATTATGTTTCTCTGCTCGTGAAGTTTTCTTCAAATGGTGGATTGTGATACCTGCACTTGTGCTCCGTGGAGGTTGTTGCCGATGTCACAAACTGATGTTTTGGAGTTTTTTTTCCTCAGCTTTCACAACGTCTCTCTCATCAGCTGTTGTGGTTTTCCAGTGCTGACCTGTTCTGTGGATGCTGCTGAGTACAACAGTAGCTTTTTTCTTTATACATTCTACTTTGTTGTATTGGCTATGTCCAGTGTTTGTGCATTGGTTCTGATTGTTTTTCCTCCTTTCTCAGGAGGAAATTCAAGGTGACATGCTTTTCCCTATAGACCTATGTCTGATTTTCATGTTATCATTTTTTAACAAATACAGTCTTTAAAGAAAAATCCAGTCATCATTTAGAACTATTTAGAACTAGGACTGTTCATTATCATTATCCATGTTTTAATCTTAAACCCGAATGACTTTAGTTTAGAGCCTAAACAAATTAATGAGCCCTACCGTTACTATGATTTTAAACAGGACTGTATATGAATTGTATTAAACTTCTTGTCCTAACTACAACCCTACATTGATCAACCACAACATTACTACTGGAGGTCTAAATAATGTCAGAGAGGAACAGGACCAGCATGGCCACTCTGAGCACCCTTTCGCTCCCACACTGCACTCACCGGGACCAACTAATTTGGGTTTCAGTGTTTTGCTCAAGGACACTTTGACACGAGACAGGACGAGAAAGGAATCAAACCAACAATCGTGGCATAGGTGGACAACTGCTCTGCTTCCTGAGCCACAGTCGCCCAAAACAGATAAAAATGTGCTAAAAAAAAAAAAAGGCTCCACTACATGTACCATTTAAAATAATTTACTCACGTAAAAGTACTAAGCAGATTATTGACAATTTATTTAAAGTACAAAAATAAAAGTACTCCACTAAGAAAACAATGTATTTTCAATTACTGATAATATTAATTATGGCAAAACATGTACAGAGTTTGCTGGCCTGGACATTGCCACACCTTGGTACTGCACACTTTAATCCTTAACGTTTTACAAGTTAGAGATTGCCACCAAAATTAATGAATATAAAATGGATGTAGTTCGGTGTAGTATGAGAAGTTAACTAAGTGCGGTGTTTAGGAATTATAGAATTTTAGATTTCACAGCATGCATAGCAGGCTTCTGGTGAAACTGATGCTGATTTGAAGCTCCTGATGAAACAATTAACCACCCAACTAGCATTAACATTGATGGAATGAAGAAATGTGTCACCTGTAAGAGCAGTGCCTCTGTAGCGGATTTATTGTTTTACAGTTTTTGGACAAAAATGGACGTCTATGGCGCCAACTAAATAGCTAATACAAGCTCCCAGCTGACAAATGTATACGTTGAAGAGAGAAAATGCAATGTGGGTTTTAGCGTTTGTATTGTCATAGTTAAAAACAGGCTTAATTTAGAAAATGATTGAAATGATCTTTTAAACTGGCATCGTTAACTCATGACCTTGGCGTGTTCTCACCTTGAGAGGACGTGGGTGTGGTAAGTCCACTTCCGTCAGGAGGGAGCCGTGCGTTGTTGATTAAAAGGTCAAACTTGGTGCTGCGACATGTGTTGGTACACAGTGTGCTGTGCTGGAAGAAGTCAAGCTGACCTGAATCCATCATTTTTCTGGCAAGCAAATCAGGAAGTAAACATGATTAGTGGGATTTAAGGAAAAACTTGCTGTTCTGTGATTTGTGAAATAATAGGCAGGCAATTCATAACGACTGTTTGGTTTATTATATGCACTTTTATGTGTTTATCTACTGTAAAAGGATGACCTGCATTACTTTTTCTTGGCCACTTTTATGTAGCAGCAAACCCTGAAAACACCAGGAGACGTGGAGCAACATCAGCTACATTTAGAGTACCTGTCGGTACCTGATGGTTCAGGTCGGGTTCAGACGGAAATTAATACATCATTTTGTGGTTAGGGTTCGGTTCGGTCAAGTACATTAGACATAACTGTAAATATTTAGAATTATAAAGCAGACAGCATCAATTCATGTTTCTTTTTTTGTCTTATTTTTTGGTTAGGCGCATGACAACTACAGTTCCTTCATTAGGTTTTTAGACCCCCCCCCAGAAATTTTCTGAAAAGTCGGTAATAAAATAAAAAAACAGAAATATCACATGTATTCAGACCCTTTCTTCAGTACTTTGTTGAAGCACCTTTGGCAGCCATTACAGTTTCAAGTGCTTTTGGGTATGACATGACAAGTTTTGCACACCTGGATTTGCAGATATTCTGCAATTCTTCATTGCCAATCCTCTCAAGCTTAGTGTTGGATGGGGACTGTTGGCGAACAGCTATTTTCAGGTCTCTCCAGAGACGTTCAATAGGGTTCAAGTCAGGGCTCTGTCTGAACCACTCTAGAACATTAAATAATTCCGAAGCCACTCCTGTACACAGCCAAGACAACGGACGTGTGGTTAGGATTGTTGTCATGTTGGAAGGTGAACCGTTGGCTCTGAGGGCTATGTAAAAGGTTTTCATCCATTCTCAGATGTGAGAACGAGAGGTGTATGCCTTTGCAAATCACCCAATCGATTTTATTTCTCACAGGTGGTCAAGGAGTAGACACATCTCAGCAATGATCAAAAGAAATAAGAGGCACCTGAGCTAAATTTCAAGTGTTACTGAAAAGGGTCTGAATACGTCAATAAAATTTTTTGAGTTTTTCCTTTTTCATTAATTTGTAAACATTTCTAAAATTCTGTTTTCACTTTGTCATATTGCCTCACTACTAAGATTGTAGTGAGGCTGCAACCTAACAAAACTTTTAAAAATGATGGGCGTTTTGTGAAAACCTAGTAGGATGGATATAGAAGGAAGGCAGGATGTACTGGAAAAATGCCAGACAAGCGGAACAGCCTCACTCTCAGGTCAGGTTCAGATAGAAATATGAGACCCAATTCATTCTCTACTCAGAGGTGACACAATATTGTCTAGTTAGCTACACACAGTTAATCTTGGATTTTTATTCCAGATGTATGAGTCCCAACTCACTACATAAGGAGCATTGCATTTATCGGATCTTGCATGAAAACCGATTATGACTAATTTAAAGATAGATGGATGGATGTTATCCAATGAACTCAGCACTACTGAAAAATAGCTCACGCTTTTGGCTCACTAATCCAAAAATAAAAAAGTCCCCTCACCTTAGCATGACTCCACCCATCCTGATGGCTCTCTTCCAGTCTTTCAGAGTTGCTTTCCCAGAAATGTGCACAAACTGTTTAGGGCTGATGAGCTGGTCTTCATACTAGTAAATAGTAGAGGATAAACACCACAAACAGCTAAAAGAAGCATTGACATGCTATATATACAGTAATGCATCCTATTGTACTGTTCCTAGTGCCCTTTAGTAATAGAGGTAGCAGAAGTCTAGTGGATGATGTACTTCTATGTTTTAGTACCATTACCACAATGTAATAAAATATACTTGGTCTGGGCAATAAGTAAAAATGTTATGACAGCATTTTTTTTTAAATTTCACCTTATATCAAAATTCAATTGTCACAATATAACTCAAGTCATTATCCTTTACCTATGGATGCTGACAAATAATTCTGTTTTTAAAAAGTTCCTGCCATGTTCCCCAAAGTGATGCAGTTTCTCTGCTCTGGAGGCAGTTCCTTTGACCTCATGGCTTTTGCACTGATACAGTAAGCTGTGATGCCTTCTATACAGAGGTATGTACTTTTCTAGATCATGTCCAATCAATTCAACTTACCACAGGTGGACTCCAGTCAAGGTATAGAAACATCTCAGCAATGATCAAGAGAAAAAGGAGGCACCTGAGCTAAATTTCAAGTATTGTCGCAAAGAATTTCTATACTTATGCCAATTTGATATTTCAGTTTTTTCTTTTTCATTCATTCAGCCATAGTAGGTCAGTAAATCACATCCTCTATTCTTAAATTAATTAAATTAAAGCAACATGTACCTGGCTCTTTTTATGTTTTATGTGTTTGAAGACCCCCAACCCTTCAACATCAGACAATGTGTCTCAAAGGGTTGATCTTCAAATTTATTTTGAAAATAAATGTCCAAGTGGCATAAAATAAAATAATTGATTAACAAATCAGACAAATCAGCAGAAAGCTGTAGGTTTGAATCCCACCCCACCAGGTGTGGTGCCACCCAGCCACCAATTTCCACCTTCGTGCCGGGCCTGGATAAAAATGGTAGGATTGCGGCAGGAAGGGCATCCAGTGTAAAAACACATCCCAAATCAACGTTCGGAACACGCTAAACTGACAAGCCGAAAGCCGTTCATCTGGCCTTCTTGAGGATGCTAAATTCAGTACTTGACTTGCAGATCCTCTCTGCTGTCACTTCAACAGTTTCGAAAAACGCTTTTTTCTGCAATTTACCGGCTAAATTACTTATTTCTACTGTTTCATCTTTCTTTCATATGCCCTAGTGATGGCTGATTCAATATTTAATTATGGCTCTGAATGTTTGTTGTACTTAGCTGCTCATTACAGTTTCAATGACACCAGGCTTACAAGCTGGTCTAATACAACTCTGTCATAACATGTTTACAAAAATGTTTTTTGAAGCATAAAGGGAATATACATAGTCATTTTTAATGATAAAGTAAACAATTGCACACTCACTGAAAGCTGTACTCAACTACAACATACACCTATTTGAAAGGTACAAATTACAAGTGAGAAGAAATAAATAGGTTGTACGATGTTGTTATTCTGCTGTTGTTATTCTGTTGTTATACTGCAGACTCATGTCTGCAGTACATTATTTCTGGAGTGACTGACTATTGAATGACCTAGTTGCCATCTAGGGATGTACAGTAGTGGTTAGAGACAACCACTGGTAACAGTCTTTTCTGTAAAGGTTTTCACTCTCAATGTGTTTGCATACTAATAGTGAAACTCTGCTACAGCTGCCACATAGCTTCATTTGGACTTAAAAACCACACTAAATACCAACCTTTACACATTTTACATTGATGCCCGGGCACACAAATTTCTTCAATAGCAACACAGCTTTACAGTCACCACATGTAATGGGACAGCCAATTTCAACTTCTTCTCCCTCAGTTTGCTCTAAAAAAAATAAGAAACAGAGACACACACAACATTTAAAAATGTTAAGACATTGAGGGAAATTTTTAAATTGCGAAACTGTCAGTAAAAGCTACACATCACTACATTTTCAATTTGTCCAAACATCATTCTGATAATCTCTTACCTGGATGTGCTTCGACTGCCATGACGGCTGCATCTGTTTCAGTGGATTCTTCTCTGGAAAAAAAATAAATAAAAATGTTGTTTTACATTTCTTCTTGGTAGTACAGAGAATGCCATCTGCCTATTTAGTGTCAAAGTGGGAGAAAAACTCTTTTGTAATAGTGGCTGATTGTCAGCCATGCCTTTAACTCTCTTAGCTGTATACTCTTTGATGAAACTTTACTGTGATTTCATGGCAGCCTAAACCACAATTACAAATAGCTTACACCTTGCTTTAGTACATACCCAGTGGTGATTGGCTGTAGCTGGAGGATGACCTGGGTCTTATTAGGATCATGGGGGTCACCCTCACTATCAGCCTTCACCATCACCACCTCCCCCATAGACACAGTTACTTCGTTGGTGGTCGCCATCACAGTCACAGTGGGTTTGAGATGGGGGCTGCTTCCATATAACAGTTATCCAGGATTTTGTTCATCTGAAGAAGGAGGAATAGAAAAACAAATGATGATGCAAATGTATTTTTCTGATTTAAATGTGTCAAAGAAAGTAACAGAGCAACAGATTCAAAAGTATTTGGTTTATTGAAGTAAAGATCTGTTGAGTTCCACATACAACAGTGGTTTCCTGGTTCTTGACCAGCCCTATCAAACATAGTAAATGGTAAATAATCTGGTTATTTAGCACTTTTATCTACAGTGAATTATAATGTTGCTTTCTCATTCGCGCATTCACACACACAGACTAGTGATGGCGGCTGCCTTGCAAAGTGCTCACCTGACACACCAAGAGCAACTTGGGGTTCACGGTGTTCAACATTCAGCCAGGGAGGACTGGGATTGAGCAACTGACACTATGGTCTGTGGATAACTACTCTAGCCAGTGATTTACAGCCACCATCAGTAGGCAGTCCCCTCTAGTACCCTACCCACTGCGAATTAAGTGTGTTCAGTCAATCCAAAGTTTTGTCTTCCCCCACTCCACCCTTACCTACGATATCTTCAGCTTCTGATTGACTGAACACACCTGTATCCAGTCGAAATACACTGGGTAGTGAAGGACTAGTTGGGAAACCAGCAGGGCAAAGGGGTCCCTGAGGACCAGGGCTGGGAATAAATAGGAATCACACTGCACCGGTAACAAATAGCGAAAACAGAGCCCCAAGTGCAGTTGTTAAATCCTTTAGTGTTTAGAAACGCTGGTTATCATTTAGTAATTTCCTAAGTGAACTTTTCAACAAACTGTAGAGAACAGCTGGAAAAAGCCCTAATATTGTCCATTTTAGGGGAAGACATCCCAGGCTCGCTTAACATGTTTAAAATCTCTCGAGCTGAACTAAAATATCCACACACCAGATTTCATTCAGAAATCTGTTGCTTTAACGTTCTTCTGCCCGCCTACATGACCAGTAAGATCAACCTGGCTTAAGTTGAAAGTTATGTCTACTAACGTTAAATTTTTACAAAACAACAACCCAAAACCTCCTCACGTCTGTGAACAAAATGCGCGCAGAAGCAGCCGTTAACCGGTTGACTGAGGTCAATGTAAAACATCGACATTTACAAATAACAGTTAGGTGGTCTCCACAAGAGTTAACGCTGATGGTAGCTACATTTACACCAAAATTCAGAATATAATACTGACATGGCCCATTTAAAAAAAATAATTGTCAATGCAGTTTAGTGTTTAAAACTGTTAATAATAAAACAAAATGTAACGTTATTTGGGGGGGGGGGGGGCTTCCGCGCGCACTGGGGCACAAGAACCGCAGTTTTGCGCGATTTAGAATGATGCTAACTGTCAAGCGCGCAGAGCATAAATGAGCACACTGGCGCTAAGTTACATCCGTTTCGCCGTTTTTAAAAAGCGTATTCTCTAAAGTTGGGTGGGTTTTAACGAGCGCGGCGGGCAGTTCGTTGCTTTTCGCTGTAGACATCCATACAGCTAGGCTCGACGGTAGCCATTGTGGCTAACGCAAGGGCGTAACTTGACGTGTGGGAATTTGGACAATATTGGGAACTATACTGTCCGAGACGGGTAAAGCTTTGCATTTACAGTGTGACGGTTACGCGCCGCTTGTCTATGAACCGTACGTCCCTTCGTAACTCTGCATTTTAACTCTCCGCTCCCCCTCAAAATGACGTCTCCCTGTGCGGCGGCACGTACAGCAAACAACGGCACGGCGACGGCGTTGCCCCTCCATTCTGAACGAGCCTAGCTGGCTGAACCCCTCCGCGAAATACAGCCGAAACCCCGTCTAAATCGACCGTTAGTGTCGTAAGAACGGCTGATATTTTGTAACCGCGTAAAATTAAATGGATATGTTTAGAAATTAGCTTGTGCTTACCGTTTTATGATCAGAAACACATCCCTAGTTAGTGGAGAACTGCGGCACATGCGCACTTCACAGTTGTAGCTTGACTTCCTGCTGAACAGCGCTCGCCTTGTTTTCACGCTCTTGTAAACTCTGACAAAACTGACCTGCTACTTACAGCAATCGGTTTCGTTAGCTTTCTAATGCGACGGTGAACGTCATTTTACGATGGTACATTCACTTAATATATAATTTGTATCCTAAGGATTGTACAAAAAAACATCCTTGGTAACGTTAATCCTTGATGTCAATTTCTCATTAGAGTACGTAAATAACAGTGTTTCTTTCGTGCAAGGCCGACGTTGTGACACATTTAAATATATGTTTTGCACACAGAAGGCTTTGGTATAAGATTGATTGAGGTTTGATTGAGGCAAGATTGAAACTCATGTGCAAAGTTTAGATCGAGCAAATCGAAACTGGTTTGTTTTGACATTGTGCCATGGAAACGTTACTGTTACCAATCCCGAATATTCATATACTACACGCTAGAGCGTTGTATAAACTCAACGTCCAGATTTCCAGATTAATTGTTTTGTCATTAAACATTTGATAAGCGGGGCGCCGGGACATGAGATCACCAGCATCCCCTGGGTTAAAAATTGTGCTTCCGAAATCTCTTGATGGCGATTCCGCAAGAAGAGTGGAAATCCCCACCCATCTTGTGCCAATCACGGCAGAAGCCCTTTTTAACACCACTTCTAACGAGCCCACTGACTGATCCAAGGCAACATGTACCTCACTTAGGGGTGCACGACTTTTACTATGACTTTACACAGTCATATTATTTCTGCCTTTTTTAACGTAATGCTAATGTGTAAGAACAATTGTTCTTTACGTATAAGCCCAATATTGAAGCAATTTCACCAATTTGGTTGTGAGACTTTGACCGTCGAAGAGCATGATGGGTAGAAAAAAGGCGGGGAAACCTACTATTAGTGGCTCTCATTGGTTTTTCTCGGCGCATTAGTGGCGCGTTCACTGTAATATGGGGAAATCGACCATTGTAGCTCAAAATACACACGAAGCCATGAAGGTTTTCTGTAGGTTTGGTGTTCTGGCCCTCAAATACAATGGGACAAAGGAAATAAAAGGACAAATAAATAGCAGGCCATAGTAAGGATTTTAGAAATACTGAAGTTATAATGATACACCTTCCAAACAGGCTGCTCCCAAAGAGACAGTTGATATCAATACACATTTAGCAACGACTTTAACCTATTTATTCAACTTGTATTTTCTATAATTTTTCTCTAATTGTTGTTTAAATGCCTTATCCATGCTGCGAGAACTTAAGAACGAATTCATTGAATTTGAATTTGCTGGGACTGATTGTAGCAATTTCTCACTTGGAATAACGAAATCTAATTCTTGCTTTGTTTAAAAACGGACATGACCGATATTTCTAAATGTCTATAAAAGAAAAGGCCTTGTTCCAATCTTTACTATTAAGACAATTAAATATCGAATCTAGGTCAACATGAGCACTCTCTGATCAGCCAGAAGAGGGCGCCAGATCCCCCCTAAAAATCAGTCTGGCAAACATGTTTCATTGGACATCTATTTGTTTATTTTTTAAACAATCAATAAAATCACATCAATTAAGAGAATTAATTATACATGATATATAAAATAAATAACATTTATTCAATAAAGCTGTGAAATGTGAACATGGAGATTAGTAGCTGTTCAGGTTTGTGCTATATACTGTCCTGCAAATCTAACAGCTGCTTCTTGGCACAGAAGCCTAATCAGTGGATTTGTTTCATCATCCCAGGAGATAACACAAATACACACTATTAATGGCATAGTAAAACATTTTGGGAAATTACCTTATACCTTAAACAGGTCTTCGTGACCTGTATCTCTGAGACCTGTTTCTCTGAGAGTGAGCCAAGAAGCTTGTTATCAGCATTTTATCTGTATGTTAAGTACATGGCTGAAGCTAGAATGTGGTTAGCTTAGTTTTTCATAAATGTTACAAGTATGCTAACGCCAATAAAGCTCACTACCTAGAGAAAAAAAAATCTTGATACACAGTTCATCCATCTTTACAGTACATGCTTTAGTATTAGCCTGTGTATAAGTACCATATTAGTAAACCTGGCAACAAGAAGATCTTGACCACACTACGTCCAAGTATAATTTTTCAAGAAATATTTCCTTAGTTATAATCTGCCTGCAATTAAAAATATTTATATTTCCATTTAAACAAACATTATATATAAACTAGCATTAATTTGGTTGGCTTTACAGTGGTTGATGGTTGAGTTTTTGAAATTTAGACATACCTAGGCCAACTGCTTCTTTTTTTGTGCAAATATTATGCAAAGCTTGGCTAATCACCACCTGGCTTCAGTCCTTTTGTTAACAACCAGACATGAGAGTGGTATCAATCTTCTTTCTCACCTGACTCTCAGAAGGAAGGCAAATACGTACATTTTCCAAAAACAAACTAGAAGCTACTCTTTTCAGATTACAGTAAGAGAGAGGCTGGATGTGAACAGAATGTTCAGTAACAATATCATCATCATCATCATTAACATCATCATAATTTCTTACATTTAGCACTGTTTTGGATCAATGGTGTACATACCCACGACTGCTAATGGCTGATGAGGGGGGAAAAAAAGCACATTTCCTCTCAAAGAACAAGTCCCTCAAAATATTATTTCTTTTAATTTTTCCAGTATTGTCCTTTACATTTAATCAGTGTTTGCACATCTGTCATTTTCACATTGGGGAACTCTTTGCCAACAGCACATTATTAACATACAAATTAAAGCAATATACTATTTAACCCTGTTTATGTGAGACACAGAAGTGTTAAAGGTAGTTGAAGTAGGCTAATAAACACAGTCAGATAGGTTGTCAAATGATTTCTGCATGAATGTTTAAGTATATCTCAAGGCGTAGCACCTCTGTGAAGATGTCCTCACTTTCACTATGAATATGAAATGTTTGATTGTCAAACAAATATATAGTAGACTGTATTTAACACGAGGTGGTTTACCAACAATAATAATACTTTGAATTTGTACAGAAAAGTAAAAAATAAAGGGATGGTGCATGTTTCAGAATACATTCCTTACCAAAGCTGCAAGCACACACTGGATCATCCACACAGTCTTTATCAAATTTATTAAAAAGACAAAGTCAGCATGAATGCAAAGCAAAAACTGTAGAGTGCATAATCTCGTTTACAGTTTGTGTGTGAACAGATGTTTTGGTGTGATGCTGGTGAAAGGTGAATGAACAGGGGAAGGTGAGGTGAGCTGCACTGTAGTCTATTGTACCTTTCAGGCTGGTAAAGAACAGATTAATAAGGTCTGCCGTCGTATGACCCTGGAGACTTGAGAGCATACATGATCCTCTGTGTTTGTTGTGTGTCCAGACAAGCATTCATCCTAAATTTAGTTCACTGCTTTGAACAGCAGGCTCCAGTAGGGCCGACATTCATACAAATGCCTAAACCAGAAATACGCTTACCAGTGTAAAAGCAAAAGTTATGTCAGTTGTATCTCAACATTACATAATTAACAAAAGGAATTTGGAGCTTTACACTTGATGTTTGTGATAAGTAGGATTGAAATCATTCATTGTGAAATACCACTCTAATGGCTTTAAGGAATTAGTTCTACATTTTTGGAGCAAATCCACTTTCTTATCAGTCTTTCCAACTTAGCTGAATTGACCAGCCTAGCTCAGCATGAAGTCTAGAAACAGAGGGATCCTGCTAGTCTGGCTTAGCATGAGTGAAAAAAAATCACATACTAACATCTCTAAAGCTTACAAAGTAGCACACAGCATCGCTTTTGACTGGGCTGCCAAGTAGCGCTTGAACAGAAGACACAAGAGCAGTGTAATGCTGCATGTTCGGCTCTTGCATGAAAGGAAGAGAAAGTGGAAGACCTGGGCCCATGTGTACAAACTGTGCTAAAGAAGAGGCGTCAGTTTCTCACCACTCTCACTCACCACAGATGGTTTGTAAGTATTTTTAATCAAGGGTGTGTCTGATAAGAATCTACATATTATACTTGTGTTGTTAATGCAGTTGTCTAATTTCATTCACTGATTCGGAGCCAATCAGTGTGGTCTCTCTCACCGACAAACCGATGCCAATTCAGCATGTCAAAGCCACCAAAAAGCAGCTGATTGGTGTCTGAATCATGGTCAAAGTGCTGGACAGACTGTTGGACAGACTGCACTATGGATGCTTCTCGACAGCCCAACAATGGCTGACAGTAGTCGGCTCACAGTCGGCTTGGGTATCCAGGCCCTTAGTCACTGCAGACAATCAGACCAGCTGTCTGGCATTGCCTATAGTCTTAGTCTAAGCAAGGCTAACCTCCTCGGTGCTCTATTTCCCACCTAAATGCATATTTATAAACTCTCTCATCTAATTCTCAGAAAGAGGGTAAATTAGCATATTTCCCAAAATGCTGAACTATTTTTTTAAGGTCTTGTCAAGGAATGACATGACGGTCCCTTGCCAAAGCCTAGTGTGGGTGCTTCGATTTCATCTCATAGTTGGTGGACTGCTGATCCTAACTAAATAACTTTTTTCAAACTGAAATTACCTAATTTCTTATACCTCAGGTCCAACATAAAATACATCAGCAACATATCCACCTTTGTAACTGGTTTTTATGAGGTGGCACATACCAAATTAATTTCTAATTTATTTTTTAAATGGAAGCAGATGTTTGAAACACATCTATCACATCTGTCACTCACAATGACATTAAAGGCCTGATGACTGAAAGATGAATCTCTTCCTTACTTGGTTGCTTGCTCCTCTTAATCCTCTATTACAAATATCTAATTACAGTGGCCTATAATTATCTATACACCTTAACTTGATATTGTCTCTTAATATTAGTAGTATTTTTTTACAAAAACTCCTCTGTCCACAGAATGGTCAAAGGTTTAAGTTGGTTTGGCGCAAGTGCAACATACAGTTTACAGTAGCAGGAGAAGCACATTGATTTTATATGGTGACACTTGGAGTGCAGTGTCTGTCCACACTATTGATTAAATAGCTTAACGTGACCTGTTAGCTGTCATCTCTATAGAGTTCACTATTATTTACAATATTATCTGTCACAAAAGATAGCAGGGAAAGCATTGCACAAACTTTGACAAGTAGAAACCCACATTAGTGCCTTATTATATGAGAGTGATGCCAGACCACATTGAGCCAAAGTCCACAGGTTTAACTGTACCTTCGGTGGTCTCAGTAGTCCATTAACTTCAGGGCTGTAAAAGGAGCTAAGGCCTGATCACCTCTACACTGAACTATTTCCTGAACCACACAGGGCCAAAAGCAGCTTGGCTCATGCTACACCACAAAAATTTAGAGAGACAACTTTCCTACAAGATATACATCAGGATGTACACAAGCCCCCTGAATCCCAGTAGTCAGGACAGCCTACTGATAAAACCACAAAGCACGAGGTGAGGAAGTGATGGATGGTGATATCACAGGGTGCTGAGCCTGAGTGACTTTCTTTAGATGGACGGTTGTGAGACGAGGTGAACTCTCGGTGTGACAGGACAGTGTTGGGACACGAAGAGCTCTCAGTCAGCATTGGCAGCCCTTTTCGGTGGTCGCGCCAGCTAGTTCCTCTTCTTCCTCAGCCGGGTAGAGGACCTTTGCTGTCAGGCCGCTCTTCACACCGTCCCAGCCATCACGGGTGACAATCTCCCCCATCTTCATCAGCTCATAGATGTCTCTGGTCAGCAGCTCGAAGGCCCGGTCCACGTTGCTGTTGCATTTGGCGGATGTCTCCACATAGCGGATACCCAGCTCGGCTGCCAGCTGCTCTGCCTCATCCCTGCTCACCTTGCGGTCTTTGTTAAGGTCACTCTTGTGACCAATGAGGATGAAGACCATGTGGTGAGGCAGGATGTGCTCACTCACCTCCTTGTGCCACTCCCTCACATGGTCAAAGGTCTTGCGATTGGTGAGATCAAAAACTAACAGCCCACCCACTGAGTTTCGATAATATGATGTTGTGATGGACCTGGTGGGTAGATCAATAAAGGAGATGTTAGCCGGGGAATATAAAAGCATCTCAGACAAAAATAATAATTTAACCTTTGAAATTGTGATTATTTTGAGTTCTTTGTGTAACTGTTTTTAAGTAGGTCTCAATCGAGTTAGTTAAACCCTAAACAAGGTTAAGTCATATCAGTCAAAACAAGTCCAAGCTGATGGTCTCTAAAAGTTAAAATGGCACAGCGTTTGCTTATATGAATCGGTCCTATTCAGTTTTTAATGTTCTGAGATTTTACTAAGTCAGAATGTGTGATTTAAATTTTTTTCTTCCAGGTCTTTAGGTCACTGGACTGGTCTCAGATCTTTAAGTATTGTGCTATTGTAAGTCTAAGTCATTGTACTCACACCAAAGTAAAACATGTTTAAAATCACACACAGCAGATCATTTTCCACAGTTTTTTTTTTAATTTGTTAATTTTTTAATGTTTAGTTCTGATCCAGTTCAGTTTACTCACAGACTATGAACTCATTGCAAGATGCACTGCAGGACTACAGTAAAACTATGTTTTAACACATGACATTCAGCAAATTACCACAGCCTAGACATTAAACACAGGATCTCTCGAAACTCAATCCCTGGACTATGGGACGTTTTCCCTCATGGCCCAAACACACATTTATTTAAACAGACCAGTTCTAATCCACGCATAAAGGAGATAAAAAAAAAATAAAATAAATGCCGACTGGCTCCACTGAAAACAAGTGAAAAACTTAAGAGTGGTGAAGCCTGAAGGAAACCACCCTCAGAAGCTTGAGCATCAAAAGAGAAAGCAGATCTAAGAGGAGCGCTGCTCCTCCAGACAGGGATGTGGTTCAAAGGAAATTATCCGTGACAGGAGGGACACATGAAGCAGAAGAAGCAACAGGGCAGATTAATACATAAACAAGATGTAGTTTGGCTTGGCATCCCGGTGCTGCCCTGTACACTGTAGAACCGGAGTCTTAGGGAATTAAACAGGGGCCTGAATATCGGGAGGCTGCCTATCATCTATGAGTGAATGCAATGATGCAACTCGATTTTCACAGCTTTTAGGCCAGGGCACCATGAGATCGAGGCCAATAATCTTCTCCTGACCCTTTTTACTGCTGTCCACAACACAGTCAAGTCTTGCACTTATTTGATTACACCACAATAAAGAGGGGACATACTTTCATTTCATTTAATGGGGCTTATCAAGACGACAGCGAACCAGGCCTCTCTCATATTTAACGACAGACCATCTCGGTGATGAATGATCGTTACATAGGCCTGATCAATTCCATGGTTCCACTGAGCCTGCAGTCTTTTTCTTTTTTCTTTTTAATGTTTCCTACCTGAATCGTTCCTGGCCCGCCGTGTCCCAGAGCTGAAGCTTTATTTTCACCCCAGGCTCGATATCAAGCGAGCGGGCATAAAAATCCACCCCGACCGTTGGATCCGCCACATCACTGTAAATACCGTCCGTGAAACGCTTCAGCAGCGACGACTTCCCCACTGTCGAATCCCCGAGTAATATGATTCGGAACTGGTATTGCCACAAAATATCCATGGCATGACTAGAGGAGGGGAGACCAGCGGAGAGTGTGTGGGGAAACAAAGCCCTGTGCGCGGCGTGTTTACATGAAGCACCGCTGCCGCTGCTGCTGCTCAGGAAGAGACGCGGAGCACAGAGCGACCGCAGCAATCATGTGATGGCGTTACATATGCTCTACTACACGGGATATGACTACCTTCAGCCTGTCGCTGCCGTAAACGAGGCAATTGTGTGTTATGAAAGGACTTACAGATAAGAGGGATTTCAAGCCACGAGGAAGCAGGGTTCGGTTTTTCAGAGCATGTGAGCTTCAAGTTAGACATAGTGATTACCTGTTTTTGCAGTATAAGTATTACCGTTTTTAATGACAAGTAAGACAATGTTTTCGTCTACAAAATCTATTAGTGTACCTGACATATGGCCATAAAAAGCAGTATTGTGCAACAGTTTATTTGAGTATGGAACTAACTGCGCTGCAGATCTCTCAAAACCACAAGCATTCGATCAGCGGGTTGCTGTCCGTGGTTCTGAAGTAGATTAAAGACGCCTCCCTACGAGCTCACTGTGCTGTGAAGGTTTGTGTCTCATTTTCTTTTCTCATGTCTCACATCTGTTATTTTCTTCTACACGAAAAAGTGCTTTTAGTTTGATGTTAAACTCTCGGTTCGCAACTCTTACGTACAAGGGAGGGGGAGGGGCGCTCATAAAAAGCACTTAAAAAAATACATATCCCATCATGCAAGCGATCCGCGTGAGCTACGAGAGCCAATAAGAAGGTTGCTGCGTGGGGAAAGCGTATATAAGAGCAGCGCGGGTCCGCATTCCTTCCCTTCGTCTGTAAGTCGTCCATTTGGAGATATAGAGGTGGCTACTGCGAATATGGTAAGGCCCCATCGAGATTGTTTTGTTTCTTGAGTTAAATGCATGTTAATTTGTTGCTCTTAGGTTTTGTGTGTATGGTTTTTGGAAAGTTGGCTTTCCTATTATTAGTTACAAGTAGTTATCCAGTCAGAGGAGCGTTAAGTACGTTAACGGGTCAGTGAAGCTAGCTAATGTTAGCAAGGGTGGCCGACTTCAGTGATTAACCTTTTCTCTTACTTTCAAACTAAGTCACGTCGGTTCGGTTTGTAAAGCAACTTAAATGTGTTGCATGGGCTTGGCTATGGGTTTAGCGATGCAGGTAGGGAAACGTTAGGGGTAGGTTAAATGCATGTGAACCACGTGGCTGGGCCTATGTGAACTCTTAGCTCGAATGGGCCGTAGATATGCACCATTCTATTAAGGGTTTTAACCTGACGTTCTTAAATATATGGTATTCTGGAACTACAATCTGATGTTTACTGTTAAAACCCTGACATTAGCTCCATTCTGATTAAGCTGCTTTTCTCCTTGCAGGTCCAACTAAAAGTCTCTTGCAGGCGTTCGCAGCCATGGCCATCTGCAGCGAATACCGGTAAGCTGCCTTATTATGGCTTCATACTGCTAATGTGTCCGCGGCTCCTATCGAAGCCGTGCATGCTCTGTAGCAGTGAACGGTCAAAAGGAAGCCAAGATGAAGACTTTCACCGACGGTCGCTGTTCAGTTTGAAAATAACTGCCTCAGCAACATTTAGGGAAAGGACACTTCTGAAACTATGTTTATGACTGCTCACACCATTAGTAGGTATCTAACGTTTAACACTTCCTGCAGGAACTGGAGAACACTGGAATGGCTGATCAAGAAAATCACCTCTCATGCAGGTAACTTGCTGAGCCAAAAGTAAATGTTAAACACTGGCTGTGATGACAAACTTGCCCTCACTGAGATTATTCTTGATTGAGATTTTTTTTTCCTGAGCCACATTTCAAACAGATGCATATATATTTTTTAAAGTCTTGAATTTAAAATAAATTGACTAAAGCATACTACTTTTAGGTGACCACTGTGGGTGACCAAAAGTGAGTCCATATCAAGGTAAGCACCTTACTTGTCCCACTATTATTTGGCCTTACAATTTGAGGTTACTGCATGCTATCCTAAGGACCTGGGCTTGTGTAGCTCTAGGTTCTCCAAGTGCATGCAAGAAAATAGGGTGGTCTTTGACTGTTGTGGTCCCTTTGTGCCATCAACAGCCACTCAGCTGTCCAACACATTTTCTGTTCAATAGTGCAGCAGATATGTCATTACTTTGTCAGTTATGCTTTAATATGTCTTCCAGACAATCCGTTTGTGCTCTGTGGACCAGTATCTGGGCAGAGGAGGTGCTTGTACACTCCTGCTTTGTCACGGTGGGTATTTAAAGTTGTCAGCTTGCTAAATTTGATCTGATCTATGATGACAACTTAATGCTATGAGGACTGCTGGATGAAGCATGCGGATATGGGACTGAGATCAGCTCTAGACCAATGAGGTTAAAAGTCTCCTGAATTGTGCTAAAATTTCTCTCTCCTTCTCTCAGGTCCACCAGCGTGTTGGGGAGCAGTTCAGAGGTTCTCTTGAATGTGTACCTGCCTGGGGTGACCTGATGCAGGCTATTCTCAGAGGAAGTGTTTATGGAATTTGCTTAACCACTTAGGACCTGGCATCCATATGAGTGTACATTACACTTTGGGTTATATTTCCATAGTTAAAATTGTGCGTTGTCAAGTGGTACGACAACAAACCAGTACTGATGTCTGTTGTTCATGGTACACAGCCTAGGTGTGTACATTTTCCTAAAGAAAAGGGTATTGCCAGTTTTTCATGCAAAATGCTTTGAATGTTTGAATTTTGAATATTTTGTTGGCATATATCTGGAAATGGAGCTTTTCACAGTTTAAAAAAGGTGCCGCCTAATATGGACATAATTCTCTAAAACATAATTTCAAAAGTTGATGCTTAATTTTTATACTTGTGAATTCTAATAAGCCCAAATGGCAGAAATAAAAAATGAATATCAAATTGGCGCTTGGGTCTTGAGGTTTTAAAGCTGTTGTATAAATGTTTACTGGCTGTGTAGAATACAACTTTAGTCTTCCACAACTGTAACAAGTTAATGTAGAAATTATATTTTCATCTCCCTAATAAAATGACTGTCACTAGAATCCATTTTGAGTTTACATTAAGGAATTTAACCCTCCTGTTATGATTGTTTCTGAGGAACAGCCATGACACTTAATTATAGAAAAGTGTCAGAAATCAAAGTCCAAAAAAACATTGTTTATATCTCATTAACTCCATTACTAACCATTCCATTTAGTTCAATAATGTTCTTTACTGTTCACAGATCATGGTTCAATGAGCATAGGTCACTCGTTTATTAAAAGATCATGTTAAAACTTTTTTAAAAAAGACCTACATATAAATTACAATAGTTTTATATGCAATTGATTTTTAAATTTTTTTTTGTTTATGGAGTGATGTTGATAAATTGAAATGAGACACCTTCTGTTCAGGGTCGAATTGACCTGTTTTAAAGTTAATCTAAAAAAAAATGTAAGTATTTTTTCACTTTGAAACTTCTCCTGCTTGGCTTATTTAGTGTAATCATATAAAATAAAAATGGTTCAGTTCACATATTTGTAACCCCTCCTACATGTTTCTATTACAAAGCTACTGTTCGGGTCAATTTGACCCGGCGACAAAATGGAAGCTAAAAACAGTCAAAGATCTACTATTTGTTTCTTTGCAACTATGAGACATAATACACCCCTGTCTCACACACACTCGTGCATTCTCTTGACCTCGTCTTTGAAGTGTGAGAATGCAGGTGTTGACTTTTGACAGGAACCTTCAAACTCTACCCACATTAAGTGGCCACTCAGATGTGTATTTGGGGATGAAGACCACTGATTTTAAACATTTTTTGATGTGAATGTCTTCAAAGACGAGGTCAAGAGAATGCATGTGTGTGTGTGTGAGACAGGTGTATTATGTCTCATGTTGCAAAGAAACAAATAGTAGATCTTTGACTGTTTTTAGCTTCCATTTTGTCGCCGGGTCAAATTGAGCCGAACAGTACCTTTGTAATATAAACATTTAGGGGGGGTTGCAAATATGTGAACTGAACCATTTTTATTTTATATGTTGACTACACTAAATAAGCCAAGCAGGAGAAGTTTCAAAGTGAAGATTAGATTGTTTAACTTTAAAACGGGTCAATTTGACCCTGAACATAACAGGAGGGTTAAATGTCTGAAGAAGCTGCACATAGTCACAGAACCTATTCACAATAAGGCACAAATATTACTTGCACTGGGGAAAAAGTCATGGTGTAAAATCTGCATATCACCAGGCAAATATTACTTCCTGAGCCTCAGTTTAGTTCCGCTTAATGAAAGTAATGTTAGAACAAGTCTCCAAAATGCTTCACAGATCTGTCAGCTGCAACACACTTTACATTTGTATGGAGTTTAATATGCAGAGACCTTAACGGTCATTAGTACTTCAGTCAGTCGTTAGAGATAGAAGGTAGTTTCAGTTCAGATATCTCTGAGTCTGGGGAGCTGCTGCCGCTTCGGTCGCTGTATGTGTCCCTGTGTCAAAGGGGAAATACAGCTGTGAGTCTGGTTGCTGGGGGGAGGGGGGGAAGTAGTTGTGTATAATTGGACTTACAATATTTAAGGTTTACCTTGGAGAAAGACGACATCCCTTCTGCAAATAGCTCTGCAGCTTCCCTGCAGCAGCCAGGAGCAATCCGAGATAGGGAGGCGATGGATTTATTGGGCGAGAAGTGAACTCAGGGTGGTACTGCACTCCAACAAAATATGGATGATCTGTAAATGGAGAATTGAGTCCCTAAAAATGAACTACTTTGAAGGTTGTTGATGAAAACAGAAATATTAACATTCATACTATGAAGATCATACCATCTAGCTCGATGACTTCCATTCTTTCCCCTTCCAAATCTTGCCCTACAAAGTGGAAACCCTTCTCTTCAAAGTAATTCTTCAGCTCAGGGTTGACCTGCAAAAAAGTTCAACTCTTTGAAATATCCACTCCACACCAATTAACATTCTGTTTCTCACTAACTGAGATGTTGCCTTACCTCAAAGCGATGTCTGTGCCTTTCATCCACGTACTCTGCATCTCCGTAAAGCTTTCCTGAAAAATGTAACAGGTGTGAACTTAGGTCCCATACAGCAACACGTCAACAACTGATTCAAAATGATGAAGTTAGTCTTACGCAAAACGCTGTTGTTACTCTTGAAAATGGTGCGTCTCTTCCCTAGCCTCATTGTGCCACCCATTTGCCCTGGGTTGTGTTCTGGCATGTCGATGACCTGCACAAGTTACAATGACAATCTGCCTTCAAGCAAATTCTCAGGTTAATTTTCAGCTAGGTCATTTCTGATTAACACTTACCACAGGATGCTTTGTTTCTGGGTCAAATTCAGTTGAGTTGGCATCTACATGTGAAACAGACATAAACCCAGTTCTATTAAAATGTATCTACTAGCCACAGCTACCAATCTTTAGGAAGATAAATACTAACACTAATGTAAGACATTGAGTTTTAATGAACTCTCAAATATTGTTTTAAAATTGTTAATTCACCTATGTGTAGCTCTAAATGTGGAAATTCACCTCTTGTAAAACATTTTCTGGGTATTGCAGTGTGTGAAATGCTTTGCAAACACAAGCTGTAGTGTATTTGTTATGTTATTATGCTACAATGACAAAGCACCAAACAATAAATCAATGCAGTTCTTAAATGTGTGCTGAAGGACTGAAGGTGATGCTTTCATTATGCAAGCTGTGTAGCTACTGTGTCAAGCCATGTACTGTGTAATAACAATTTTAAAGGTTCACTGCATGTTTGAATGTGCCAGATATCTCAATGGAGAAAAAAAAAAAACACTAAAACTTTTTTCCATCAACATAACATTAAATGGTCACTCCGCTAGTACTAACATTCATCCGAAATAAAAAGTTAATAATTTATCAAGTGGTAGGCAAACTTTTACACGAACATAATTTTAATTATTTTATTATTAACTTTTTGTATACACTCCATGACCCTTTTTGCTGCTTCTGATGATGAAAGAACAGTTGTACTAACTGCCCCGTTATTATGTTAGGTTTAGGGTTAGGTTTGCATCCCCTTACATTGAAGTGGCATCTAACTTTTGCACGTGACTATATACCTGAACACAAAGCTGAGTAAATACATAGTTGTACTCCACCTTTTACCAGAATCAACAATTGAACAGAAAACTTGTTTTGCAGCTTCAGAGAAAAGCAAGTTAAAAATTGTGAAAGGTGTCAAAATGTGTTTTCTTTAACACGTAAAACACACCACACCAGTTGAGTTCAGCCAGTTATTCTTACCTTTCCAGCCTAGAATGTTTCTGGCAAATTCACATACAGCCAACTGCATTCCAAGACATACACCTGCAAAACAGTACAATTACTGTTTTTTCATTATGACAGACATGTAAAAAGATTTTTCTATGAGATGGCAATGGCTAATCTGTACCTAGGAAAGGTTTTTTCTGTTTCCTGGCCCAGTTGATGGCATGAATCTTTCCTTCAGTTCCTCGGACGCCAAAACCTCCAGGAACCAAGATTCCACTGTGAGGATAGGAAATTTTTTTTAGTGCAACTACAGTTGTAATGTCCAGGCTGTAGTATTTGAACAAATGGGGTCACAGCACTCACTCTGCACTGCAGAGTTTCTGCCATGCTTCGTGGTATTTCACTGGTTCCTCTTGCAGAGTACTTGGCTCCAAATATGCAGAGTCTATGTACTGTAGAGAAGATACTGAGTGAGGTGAAGGCACAAGTACACAAAACTATTTAAAAAGAACCCCCCAGGAACTTGGATGTTTTAGTTTGGTCACTCATTTGATTGCTCATCAGCACAGTCAGCAGCTACAGCAACAGTTATGACATACAGCTCAAAATCCTTTTTAGTGCCTAACTTCTGCAGTTTGCATCAAAATCTGTGCTACTTTTTGGTTTCAAAATTCATTCACATCTGAACAGAAACATAAAATACAGACCTTTTAGATTTAATGTTACTTACACTGCATTATGTCTAACGCCTACTGTACATTAACATCCACAAATTCATGCAGGAATTATACAATTAATACATGTAATCAACCAGTGTGTGGTAATAACTTTGTGCACGCACCTTAACCTCCAATTTGTGACTAATTGCCAAGGCTGAATGTTCCAGTGCCTTGATAACAGAAGCATAGGAATCGGAAAACTTTGTGTACTTCCCGACCAGTGCTATAGAGCAGTGCTCTAGCAGTCTGTCCGACCTAGGTGGAACAGTGCACAATCTGAAATAAGACCTGCTTTGCAGTAACATAATCAAATCACAGTTTTCAAGAGCAGTTTTAGGCTCCACCTAGTTCACTGGCGATTAAAAAAATTTCAGACTTGCAATTCCTACTCGCCTGTCAGACATCTCCTTCCATTTAGTCAGCATTTTCCTGGGTCTGCTCTCTATAGGCATATTGAGTCTCCTGCTCATGTAGCTCACCACACCCTGATCCTCTAGCAGTAATGGGACTCTGTAGATGGATGACACATCGTGCACACAGATGACCTGAAACAAGAGAGGTCCGTGAGTACTGCTGAAATAATCACAACTCATTAAAGATCATTTAATGCATGTGCTTCACCATTATTGCAGTACCTGTTCAGGTTCTACATGGCAGAACATGGAGATCTTTTCTTTCACAGGGTTCTCCAGAACGGAAGAACAGCGACACATGATCTGTGGTAAAGGTGAGAGAAAACGTTAGTAATCTCCTTATTACAGCAACAAAACCGATAATTTCACAAAGCAAAAGACAAAGTGAGGACAAATAAGAATAAAGTCAAGACTCGGTTAGGACGTAATGATGTGGGTCATATGAAGAGCTGTGGCAACGGCAGTTTTATTTTCCAAATGTACCATTCAAAGTCTGACAGGATTTAAAGTAGCTAATTTTGCAATAGATGTTTAATGTTTCATATAAGCCTCTTAATAACAATACATATTATTTTGTGTGCAGAATAAACCAAATTAAAGAATTTAAACTGTAAAGGCTCTAGTCCAGTCATGAAATGCAACTATGTAAAGGCATTTAGTTAGTAAGAGCTGTACTTAAGTACAACCGTGAGGTACTCAAACTGGAGACTTCTTATTTTATTTTTACAATTCAGAGGGAAATAATGTATTTTATTTGTGAAAATAAGCCACCATCTCTACTAGCTGCAACAACAGCAGTGTTTACACAATATTGTATTACTGAGTATATTTTAAATAATATTTCATTCTTCCTAAGTACTTTCATAAGGACGAGTATTTGAGGCAGAGCGCAGCAGAGCGGGAAGAATGAGAGGGCTGGGAGGAGTGCAGTGTAGAATGAAGTATCATGCTAGATCTAACTCGAGTTGCATATTGTAGCTTATGTAGAAGATCTGAGATCTTCTTCCACCACAGCTAATTCTTCATAGGTAAATATTTGAATGTGCTATACGGGTAAGATTAAAAAATTTGGTGACTCTCAGTGGTAGACAGTTGACCATACCACCTTACAACTTCAACCAGGGTCATTTCATAGACGCTATATTAGACTACTTATTAGACTTTATTACTTTTTACAGAAACTTAATGTTGTCATATTTAAAATTGTGTTTATTTCTCATTTCTTATATCCATTCTCTTTTTTATTTATGCATATCTCAGTAACACCCTTTGACAACAATACAGTTTTTTCTGAAATACCTTTAATCTGAGAGAGGAAAAACAATAAAAAAAAAAATCTGACTTTATTTTAAATAATACAAAAAAGGCCAAACCAAACCCCTGAGTGACTACATTTTGTCAATTTAAATTACAAGAAACACTGAACTATTTCAACTATTAATATAATCCATTTCCCCCCCTAACAAATATGTCTGGGCCAATTTATTTAGTTATATTATTTAAAATATTTAAATCAAAAGCAAAGTTTGATTTTTATTTCTTTTAGTTTAAAAAATGTTTTTCTTTTGGTACTTTTGTCAGTTTCAAGTTATTTCAGAGAACATTTTGTGTAAGAGTATCAACAACTTCTTCCGTGTGTAGCATAGTATGAATTATTAATAACCTGTATTTAAAAAAAAACTGAAATTATAATATGATAAACATAAGAAAGATAAATGATTCTTAAATAAATGATGCAGAGGACAGAGAGTTCTTGTACGGCTGTTTCTATAAAGCCATCATCTACCAACTAGGAAGGGTTTTCTTAACCCTTTATGAATAATCCTTTCCAGACGTGAGGTATGTCACATTGCTGGCTTCACAAGGTCACATCCGATCATCACATAAGATTCATATATAGATGTAAAAGGTCACAGCAAGAAGGAACCAAACACAGTTAAAGAAAGTATTTAGAGAAGCATGAGTGAACTCACCAGATCTGGAGACAGGCCCAGTCCTCTCAGTTCTCTGACGCTGTTCTGTGTTGGTTTGGTCTTCTGCTCTCCTGTTGCACTGGGCTGGACACAGCAACAGACACTACATATGTTAAACAGACTGTGTGTACCCTCCCTGGTAGATCTGTTTTGATCAGTAAGGAAGGGAGATGGCATTTAGTTGGAAAATACATCCTTAACTCTTCTACAGCAAATGGAACACTCTTTAGTGATTTTGTTAGCTACAACAAAACATTTACAGAAGCTATTTCTTGTTCTTGAGAATTTATTTAATAACAAAAGTAAAGCCTCTTTTTCCCCAGCATAGTATTTCTAATTAGTTTTGTTATTCTGTAGTTTAAAGCAAAGCTTCATTCATTTTCGTGCATTTGTTCCAGATTGGTGTCTGTATGGGAATTGTTAAAAATAATGGCTATTAGATCTTTTCATTAATGATTAATCTCAAGACTTTTTAAACAGATCTTTTCATTTTTAAGACAATGAACTGACTATCCAAAACTTCCATATATATATATATATATATATATACACACACATATTTTTTATAAGCTGAAACCTGGGATTTTATTTTTTTGGTTTATTTTTTCAGGGACAATACAACTAACCATTGTTACATCAAGCAACTGATTTCATTTTTTGATTTAGCTTCAGATTAATAAATGCTACTAACTAATCTAAAGCCATTGTCTAGTTTGCTCTTCTGTTTAGAGACAGGATGACACATCATATATATAATACACAAAGGAGCACATTATACTTTATATCAACTGATAATATGTTGTCAACAGACGAGTGGCTAACGTTTCACAGAGCCTTCAGAGGCCACTCTTGTGAACATATGCTCAGTATCGTGTCTACTACTGTCAGATTTTTAAAACCTTTTCACATAAATATAAATTTTCCCTAGTGGTGCTTGTGACTATGTATTTATATTTTATTTATTAAAAATGTAAACATTAATATTTTTATTTGATGGTCTAAGCTGATTTGAAGCTAATTTTTATCTGCAGGGCTCATGGCAGGTCACGTCAAAAAACCAAAACCAAAACCAAAACAAAAACAATAACAAAACAACAGAACCCAAAGGACACAATGGCTAACGATCAATATAACAAGACACAACACATGATAAACAATCAGAAACAAACACAGCAGTGCAAAAAACAGCAATAAGCCACATCAGTAGCTAATACTGACCCAGGGATTTGGATGTTGCATTAGCAGATGAGTTTTTAATCAGTAACTCAACACTTTTTTAAATGCTGGAGAAGATTAGTAGTGTTACCTTGCTTAGACAGTTCCTTAGCCTGACACAATATTAAACATAAATATTTAATTTGATGCATTGTAGTTGTAGCTGTACAGTTAGCTTAAAGACTGGTTTGTGTCTGAAACTTTCATCATCTGCTTTCACTCACTTCCTCTTCAGGCAGATCTCTGCATGTGAAACCTGCAGGGACGCTCCTCTAAATATTGTAGCATTAAAAGTTTTAATCACAGACTTGCGATTTAAATTTAAATTTCCATATCAATTTAAAAATTATTGAACATTCAGGCCTAATTTCTCTTTTTAATTCACAAGACACAAATTTAAATATATTCTAAAATTGATGTGTCTTGAGTATTCAGCTGTGATGATACTGAATTGGTTTTCTTAATCCAGATTTTTTTTTTTACAAGGACACTAAAGGTTTAACTACCATTTCTCCAGCTTGTCCCTGACATTTTATGCAAAAAGACACATGGGATGAAAGTAATTTTGCAGTCAGCTCATTAACAACACCTGACACGTCTGCTCTCAGTTAAAACCAGACAGGCTTCAAGGCACTGCTGTCATACCTGTGGTATCAAACTGACGTGTATGTTACAAAAGTTCTCTCTCTTCACTTTAAACTGGAACTGCCTGAAGGCCTCGATGAAAGGCATGCTTTCGATGTCTCCAACAGTGCCTCCTAACTGGAAAAACATACAAATATTATCAGTGACAATGTCTTGACTAAGGAAATATACAACATAAAATAAAGTATGAACCACTAGCTGAAAATATGAATCCTTTCTAAATTTATATGTGGCTCAAATCCGCTCCACAGTTTACCTCTATTACGCAGACTTGAGGTTCTACATCGTCGTCATCAACTGGCACTTTGGCCTGTTTCACAACCCATTCCTGGATGGCATCCGTGATGTGTGGCACCACTGCAATGAAAGAAAGAAAGAACAGAATTTAAAAAAAACAAACAAACTAAAAAGCATGAGGAAAAAGACTCCAGGAGAATAATGGAGAATACTAGCGGCTTAAAACATGATGGTGTTTTTGACTGTCCAAACATGAAAAGGTTTGTTTACCCTGCACTGTCTTGCCCAGGTAGTCTCCCCTCCTCTCCTTGTTGATGACTGACTGATAGATCTTGCCAGTGGTCAGGTTGTTGTCTCTTGTCAGCCGGATGTCAAGGAAGCGTTCGTAGTTTCCTAGATCCAAGTCCACCTCACCCCCATCGTCCAGCACAAACACTTCGCCTAGACAAAGTGAGAGTGACACAGTTGTACCACATACACAACATGTCAACATTTACCTAAGAATATGTTAAATAGGAATGATCTTTTCCTCTGAAATACCATGCTCGTAGGGCGAAAATGTGCCTGCGTCTATGTTGATGTAAGGGTCAATTTTGATGGCAGTCACACGTAAGCCGCACGACTTGAGGATTGTTCCCACGCTGCTCGCAATGATGCCTTTGCCAATGCCTGAGATCACTCCTCCGGTTACCAGAACGTACTTCATCATTGTGCTTTAATGAGAGATGAGAGATTAAAACCAATCTGTAGAATATGCAAAGTATCATCCAGAAGACAACAGTCTACAATCACAATGCATTTCGCTTAAGGATAATTAGCTTTATTGACTTTACACTGTGTCTAACAGAGCTCAGCAAAGAAAAACTAACTTTTTAGGCACAAATGGTTCATCACAATTAAAGATTTTAATATAAGTATGAGTTTAGAAGTTGAAGCGGAGATTTTATTACAATTTGCTAATGTAACCATAATGTAATCACAACTTAATTACCTAGTTACATTTTACGGAGACAAACACAGATTTTCAGATACTGTGACTGTGGAGAGCTAAAATACTAATGAAGGTATTTATTGTGACATTAAACTGTATATTTGTCATGTGAAAACTTGTTAAATAACCAATATAGCACTGACTTTGCTGAAATTGCTCAAGCATTAAAGATACTTTAAAAATCACTTAAATTCCCTTTCAAGCCTTTGGCTGAATCTCAAAAGTTATTTAACTACACATTAACTGGTAAAAGCTAATTTGACACTAGCATGTAAGCTACCACACTGTTACTACTTGTACATTACTGGTGTATTAACTGATGCAGCACTAAAACCTCCCTTTATGCCTTTGTCTTAAGCGCATGAGACATGAGACATCAATACTCAAATGGCTGAGTGAGCATTAACAAGATGTTATCTGCTTTTATCAAGCTAAAATGGTGCTATCAGCACTTTTAGCCAAAAACTTGTGATGTGGTGGTGGGTTTACTGACTATCTCAGGGCAGCAGGATGCCCTTTTTACACACAGTGTGGAAAAGGACAGACCAAATAAAGTAAGCAACATAACAACACGCTTAATTGCTCGATTAACTGTCAAAAGAAAGCTTCCAAATTGAATAACTATATATTTGAAAGCTCTAAGCTTTAATGTTGCCCTTAACAAGTCTTACTGAACCGGGAACAGCACAGATGAGGCGCTCGGTCGATCAAAATAAACACGGCGCGCGTGGCAGGGAATTTCCGACCGCTTGAGGCGAAAATACAAGACAGCAAACCGCCCGCTTAAATTATGCCCGTATGCGCAATTCAACGGGAGCAATCTAAAGCCGCCAAGCGCTTTAGCTTTGCACGAACACTCTGAACGACACTTCATTTAAAAGGCACAGAACCATGTCCTCTTTTATGACATGCACTAGAAGCCGAGAAACATAAATATGTTTGTACTGTCGACTACTATCGGCCTGATACACTACCTTTAAAGCCAAAATGTTGCTAACAAGCGTTCCGTTTCTAGCTCCAGCAATCTACCTAACGTTAGCCAACTTGGATGTGACAACAAATCTAGACATTGCATTCAAAATAAAAGCGCGAGCAGCAATGTATTGCTTTTTACGGCGCAACCACTGCGTCACGTGTGTAGACAATCTATTACATTATTTTATATTCTCTTAAAGTTTAATAGACTAATGAAATCAATAACCACACATCTACATTCGCTCTGTAGTTTTTGTCGAATTTATTTTTGACCCATTTGCTACCGGAATTAATACTTGCTCATTGTGTCTGACTTATAACCTGACCGTGTTTGCTAGCTAGCCAACGCTCTTTCTTTTAACAGCATCAAATTTCAACTCACCAAAATAATCTTCAGCCAGAGCTGCTCTTCTAAACAGTTGATGAAACAACTCACAAAATATGTAGTTAGAGACGAAATTTCGATCCAAGGAACAACGTCTTTGATTCCTAAAGAGCCATGTATTTTCAAATTGCCTCTACACGTGTATGGACCACGATTCAGGGCTGCAGTACATCATTCATTACACTTCTTCCTTGCAACGTTGTGCTGCCTTCATGGACGCCTAGGAAACTACCGTTGCCCGACATGTAGCATATTTTCAGGACTCCTGTAATATCAGAAGCACTTGTATGTGGGTACAGTGCAGATAAAAGACATACATAGCACAATGAAAACATACTAAGATTACAGTTAAAGAGCTGAACATTAGAAATCTTTTTCCATGAAATACAGTTTCATGTTTGGTACACATCAGCACAAGAATTACAGATAAACACATAAGCTCCAAATAAGGAATACTTTATCATGGTCTAATGGGTAGTGTAATTTATAGCAATGCATTATATTTTATAAACTAATTATGTAACCTATTTGTACATAAATACCTTAATATGCAACATAACTCACATGTACAGCTGTTATAAATATGTTGTAGAATAAAAGTAAAATAGTTGTATTGGAAGAATAGCATAACACAGATCAACCTCAAGTGCAGAAGAAGAATCCTAGAACTGCATACATTCAAAACTTTACTCTTTTATTATAATAATTTATAATTATGTAAGCACTTAATAGTGAAAGTGAAGTACCTCAAAACTTCTTGACATTACCATATGTCAAGACAGATAGTTATTTTTTTATTGCCGCCTACATACATCTTGGCTATTACTGCAAATTCCTCGTTTTCCTGCTTGTGTTATTATCACTAGCCCCCGAAGGCAACACACATTCTATTTTGCAACCAGCAGGAGGAGCTCGTGTCTTACATTTAAAATCTCTTGCTGGGTTATTCTAATGTATAAACGACGTTTAGGCAGCTGATAATATATGTTTATGAAATATGTTTAGTTAAGCTTCACAAAGTGTACAAGGCATTTATCAACAATAGATTATTTTTGTTCACATCTCTTGTTTCATGTCGAAATGTCACAAATCTTCCCATATTTATCTTTGTGAAAATGACATGCGCTCTTTTTTTAACTAACAAAGAATAGCCAAGATAAATATAACATGAGCATAGAGTCATTGTCTCTAACAATGTATCATTGTGATTTCAATGATAGTGTAAGAGGTGTTTTCTTGTGGGCTTATAACACACAAATTCTTCTTTCCCTCCCTGACACAAAACAACACTTTCTGCTGCTCTGCTCCATATAATAAATGGCCACAGTCCAAAGTGGTTAGTTACAGTGTACTGTGGAAAGGTCAATGGTCCTGTGATGTTGATTGCATTGTATCATTCTCATTGCACTCAGCAAGAGATGAAGTCCAGGCAGGGAGCACTACACTCTCAATTTAGTCAAACTGTGACTCGTTCAGCTTAAAACAACAAGATGTCCACACACCAGCCTACTGTTGTTTAGATCATCTGCAACCTGGTTCAGTGGGCTCACTGTGTGGGTGAGCACTAGCACGGCAAATTAAAATAACAAAATGATGGAGTTAGTGACTGATGGCTGACTCACGTACAGATAACTGCAGAGCTAACTGATGCTTCTATGTAACACCCAAATCTCTACTTGTGAGCTTGAGCAGCCAGCTTTAGTCCGTGGAACACAGGAGGGGGGCTTAATCAGAGTTTTAATTCATTTTTGACCGGAGCTGTGATTGAATTAAACTCCCACAGAAGGGCTGGATCCTCTCCTCACCACAAGCCATTTCCTCCTATTAGGGATGTAACAGAAGCAGCAGGCAGGGAGACAGGTCAGTCTAAGATTGAAAGTCATTGGACTTCCTTCATTTGATGTAAACATATACTCTTACACACTCAGTGTTATCTGCTGTGGTCTGCTAATGTTTCAAAGGAGCTGAACTATTGTATGTTGTACTTTTTTAAAGAAGCAGCTCAAAATTCAAAACATACATTTCATTGTTTTTTTCTTACTGAGATTGATACCTCTGTTCAGACCAAATAAATACTACTCTTGTCGCTTGGCTGGTCCAATATTTAACTTCTGAATGTCACAGTCTTTTAAAATTACAGTAGTTCTAATTGGAAGTTGATCTATTTTTCATTTGATTCTATATTATTTTTAGAGTTTAGAAGATCTGTCTTATTTTATTTTGCTCCATTTATGTGTGCAGGGATCTCTGTCTCCACAACATTCAATTTGTATACAACAAAACTCTAACTGCAAAAACAATTTGTATTTTATGCAGTGGGCCCTAATGCAGTGCCTCTACCACACTTCTATGTGAATTGGTTCATTTTAGCTCCTGTCTTTTTAGGACCCCCACACTACAAGTCAACTCTGTTCTGATTGGTCAGCTTGTGGAAGTGTGCCGGTGGGTCAAGCAGAGCAGTGAGCCATAAGTGTAATATGAGTGCAGGGTGGGTACAATTTTCTGATTTGTGGGCATGCAGACCCAAAATGGAGGTTTGTTTATGGACTAAAGATGTTGGTACGTAAGACTGTCGGGAACATTTTGCGAGGTTGTAGAGAAAGTTGAGAGACTACAGAAACACAAGATCTTGTTTCTGTGTTACAGCCTATTCAAAAAATGTTATGCATCAGAATATAATTAACTTGTGATTATATTCCCTACACAAACATAATAGCAGTTACTGCTAGTTGCACAGCAGTGTGATTTTTAGGAGCTGGGGCTGCATCTGGAAAAGCACACAATACATGCTCACAAACATAGAAGCGTGAGGAACATGTGAAACATGTTTCCAGCTTGAATCTAGTAAAACAAAAGCACTTTAAAGAAACAAATTCGTGGCCATTTTCTATTCTGATGTCCAGTTTTTTTCTCTGACCATATGGGCCACAGACTGTCTAGGTTACACATTGTATATGGAGCGGGACAGCAAGACATGATTAGCTGAGCTTAAAATACAGACTGTTTAGGGAATAACAGTGTCTGTCAAAGGGACAAACTCAACTATTGTATTTATTTCATAATAGATTGTGGGATATTGACAGCTGAATTGGTGCAGAATCAGCAGTGATGTGGACATTGTATTGAAATTTTGTGGTGAAGATGGAACTGAGCTTGAAGGAGACTCCATCTTAGCAACACTCTTAATTTCCCAGTTAGTCTATGTTCCATTCCTGATTTCTGGTCATGAGCTTTTAAAGGTGAACAAATGGATAAGATCCTAAACACAAACAGCTGAAATGTTCTCACTGTTCTCTGAAATCTTGCCAGGCTCAATGTTAGAGATCAGATGGAGTTTGGAGTACACCTGCTGTTCCTTTACGCTGAAAGGAGCCAGTTAAGGCAGCTTGCACATCTTGTAAGACTTCCTCCTCGGCACCTTCCGTTTTAAGTGTTTTGGGCACATGCATCTGGCCGTTGATAAGCAGTTGATAAGTTGTGGTTGTGGTTGATGAACGATTTGCAGTTTCTCCTGGCCAAATTTACTTTACCAAGTGTACTTGGACAAGACAAACCTCTGTAGCAGTGCCATCATCTATGTGGAGCTGTCCAACCTTATTAGACCATGATGATCAATAAAGAATCTATCATTATTATTATTATTAAGGCTAAACCTTGCTTTAAATAGTTAGAAATTAATATCTCTGCACTGCTGCTAATACTGCTCAATGAGTCTGGGTCACATTAGCCGCTCTCTACATTAAGATATGTTGTCACTAAAAACAAACACACACACACACACTCACACACACACACACACACACACACACAGTCACCGTTGAAGGAGAAATACAGAAACACCACAGTAATGAGTGCTTTGCAGCAAATACAGAGACAGGAGTGATTGCATGACCATCTCACTAAGGGGGAGTTGGTTAGTATTCCAGAAAGGAACAACAGATAGCGATGTTTGGACGGATGGAAGAAAGGACACATACAAATACTAAAAGCTGATAGAGAGTGATTTCCTGTTCTAGCATGTGCTCAATAATGACAGTTTTATCAGCACCCTAAAATGAGTTTTTCCAGGGTGGGGGGAGCTTTAGTGCCTTCTTTAAAGGGGATGAGGTGACATCAATGTAAATCCATGTGTGAGATGGAGATGAAGTCAGGTGGAATTATGTTTCGTCTTAGCACAAAAAGTCAAAATGGGGATAGAACTTGAGCCTCCCACACTCACTACCACACCCACACCTAGACATGTACAACCAAACATGTGTGCTTACATGGTAGCAAAAGTCTTGCCAGTATGAGTTCAACTTAGATAACTCATAGATCAGTGCGATCAAACTATCTAATACATCACATTTGCCATGCACTACTCGCATCTCCCTCATCCACCATGACAACTATAGATCTGTTCTCCTGAAGCTTTAGTGATAATGTGCGGGTTAAACACTGTGCTAAAGTGGTTTTTACATGTGAAAGAGTGGAGCAGAGCTGCGAAGGGGGATGGGCAGATTATTTTCTCTACACCATGGTGATGATTTCTCTCTCTCTCTCTCTGTCTGGCTTTCATGCTTACCGTCTCTTTTCATGCTGTCAGCCTTGAGTTAGGCCAGTATATAATATAAATACCCGATTCTGTCAGTAACCCTTTGCAGATAAAGTTGTTGATGCAGTTAACTGATAAAAACATACCTGCTTATACAAATATTACACCTTTACCTTTCCATGTGGAGTAAGCTTTGAAAAAGTTAAAGGTGTGCGGATTTGCTATGATTGTGCAGGAACTTCAAGAGATGGCTTTTATATTGATTGGTCATTTTGAAAGGGTTTTTACTAGAGATGCATTGATACAGTATATCAGCCATACATCAGCTCAGTCACTGATGTGATGAAGGGTTGAAAGACTTGTTGAGTTATTTTTAAAAGTAGATTATTTTGTTTCCCTGCCACAAAAAATGGAATAAAACAAATAAACAAAACACTGCATCAGCACTGGCTATCAGATATTGTCCAAATTATCATTATTTTAAACAACACTATTTATGCAACTACAATTCCACAATTGGTGAAAGCCTTGTTTTTACCTTTTAAAGTTTTGCTGGTTATATTTATTGAAGTTCTTAAATAAATCTAATAATACTATTATATTCTCAACAACAACATCTTCATTTTGATTTATACATTTATATCAAATCTGTCATAGACCTTGGGTAGGTTCAGTGTAACCTATGCAGACCCCCATAGACTGACATGCACCTCCCAGAAATGTAACTATCACATCACAGCAACTCAGAATGTAACAACTGTGATTGGTCCAATCGGTCCTTCTGCCTCAATCATTTTAGTTGTCGTTGATCATTTCCTCTGATGACTGCTCTCTTTCCTGCCTTGCAGTGATTTCAGTAAACCTAAATGTTGTTGAACATCTGTTAACTCCAACTCAACATTTTCTGCTCAGTTTCAGTCTTTATTGTTCTTAGAGCACCAAAAAAACCTCACCATGTAGCAAAGAAACTCAACATTGTGGCACAAAAAGCCCACTGCCAACTTACAGTTTGGTGGTATAATTGTAGCGTGACACAGACACACTAGTGCAGCCATTACACAATGACCACCGAAAAGTTAAGTGAATAAAATTTATTATCATACAATGGCACCTGGAAGTGGGTTGGGAAATACAGTATGAGGCAGCCAGTGAACATTTTGGCCATGAAGTTGAAAAAATGGCCAAGCCTAAGAATTTTGACAGCTAGATGACTGGGTCAGAGCAACTCCAAAACAGCAGCTCTGGTGGAATATTCAGGACCTATAAATATGGGTCAAAGGAAGGCAAACCAGTAAACTGACGACAGGGTCACGGGCGGTCAAGGCTCACTGATGCAGGTGGGAGGTGAAGGCTGGCCCATGTAGTCCAATTTAGTGGAAGCTCAAATTGTTACAAAAGTTAATGCTGCATTAGAACTCAACCATGGAACAATGGTAGAATGTGGCCTGGTCTGATAATCACGCTTTAAGACAGGTGGACATTTAAGTTGGTGTACACTATTCATCTGGAGACCAGGATGCACTGTGTGAGTCAGATCTATGGAGAACCCAAATTGTAAGAGGACTTAAAGAATCTGCTGGTGAATCCTTTGTGGAATCCATTCTTTGATTGTCAGAGTTGTTTTCGGCAGCAAAGGTGGAACTTACTCAATATGAGTATTTTGCAGCTAGTCATAATTTTATCGCTGATCAGTTTATAAATGGTTGCGACACTGTAGGTAACTTCTGTAGCCTAGAGTGAAACCTCTGTGTTGATTCAACGTACAACTATAAATCAACTTTAAACAGAATTTGACATGTATAGTACGCCACTCTATCATTACTGCTGAACACAATGCTGTGAGCAAACACCAGTTCCTGTAGTTGAGCTTACACTTTGTTCGTTTGATAATGTTCGTAATGTAACGCTCGAGACTGAGGGGCTGTGAGCCACACTCCGAGGAAAGATTAATTACATTACATCATTAACCACTTAATGGGCAAGAGTGTATTGACGGGCAGTGAGGAAGCTGCCTGTGCATCAGATATTTAAATTGGGTGCTGTTGTGCTGCCACTGGAATATTTATCCCTGTGGTGTCTTGTAACAAACAATAGGACCATTGTTGGAGATCTTCATCTTTTGCTATAAATTGTTAATTGGTTGCTCTATTGTGGTTGTAGCAGGAGGTTCTCTTAAATTATCATTTGTATATTTTTATATTTGTATATTTGTATTCTTATTAGTTTGATCGTTTTTCAGAGATGTCAACAACCATTGATGCATTATGGGACAAAGCCCCCCATCCCTCCTATAGCTAATAGGACCTATAGAAAGAGACACAAACACAACACAACACAATACAAATCTGTGTTGACCCTGAGATGGACTGGCAACCTGTCAAGGGTGGATCCTGACCCAAGCCCAATGACAACTGGAATAGGCTCCAGCCCCCATGTCACCCTGAACAGGATAAGCGATTAAAGATAATAGATGGATGGATATTGTCCATAATAACAAATCTTTGACATATTTATTTAATCTTTTTTAACCTAACTTTATTTAAAACTTCAGTACTTGATAACCATATAGAGTCAATGAAACAACCGGTAAATACAAGATTTTCTAGGTTTAAAGTCAATGGCTGGGGATGAGGTTGATTAGACCAGTGAGAGTGAACGAACCATTATGGGGAAGTTTAGGGCCATAAAATCAAAACAGTAAGCTTAAAAGATGCTAAAACAGTAGTAACACGGCTATACTGACAGGAGTCAGGTCATAAACTGCCAATCTTAATAATAAAAAAAATATTTTTTTTAAATGGCTAGTTGTTTATGGGCTTGACTGTTGTGAAATTAATATAGAGGCCAGTAGTTACAGCTCTCCATAGTCTCTCCACATAATACATACAGTGATATCCAAGGCAAGTTATTATCTCTTCATATCTCCGAAGATTTAGTGGAAAAGAGAAAAGATACAAAGAAGCCAACTACACTACAGAGGTGGTGGACAGTAGTTTGAGTACTTACATAGTGCATTAACCTTGGTTTTAAAACTACTGCAAATACATCCATTATAAAAGAACAACCTCCTAACACTGAGATTCTCTAAAAACACATTTTCTCTGCAACAGTCCCATTAATTTTTAATATTTACACAAAAACATTGGCAGCTTAAGTGCTAATCTATCATGGTGCTAGCCTGTATTGGTCTTTTCAGCTTCATACTCACTCCCCATCTGTTAAAGCTCCAGTGTAGAAACTGTGGAGTTGCCCCAGCAAAGATGTAACTGAGCATGTTTATATCACATTCAGATGAACCAACAATAAAGAGCAGTGCCACACTGATGCAGTCGTCAGGCTTTAAGGCTCACTCCTCCACTGTGAATTTTAGCTCATTTAATTATGCTGAGAGAATGACATCGGAGCAGGGCTTTTGTACAACCTGAAATATGTTTCTGTTGTGTGGGAACATCAGTGGGAAACTGACTGTACCCCTACCCCTCGCCTCCTTCCTGCAGACCGATCTCTCCATCTTCATCCTTTTATTCATTGGTTAATTACATTACTCATCTATCCCCTGGCCTCAGCGGTGTCAGTGGAACAGCTGGTGTTGTTCCTGGGCACAGGTCCTGGGAAAAATAAATCAAAGCTCCTCCTGGTGCCATTGATTGAGACAGAGGAGGGTAAGAACACGCACTTCTACTTTATTTTTTAGGATCTTATTCATATAAAAGGGGACATGGAGACCCACAGTTCTATCAGATTATTCCTTTCTCTTTTTGTGCACCTTTATGGGTTTATTTATATTGCTTAGTAAATTATATAATAACATTTAGTGTGCTATCTGTTCCAATCTGATGTGTCTGTATGGAAACATTTTGCAGGACATGTTGTTTTTTTGTTGGTTATGTTATTATCTGTGTTTGCCTTGGAAAGAGGCAGACAAGGAAGTGGCTGGGTTGGGATTTCCTCTGACCAATGAGCCAATCACCAACAAGGAAACGCACGTTAACGCAGAGACTGAAAAATGGAGAGGCACTTGTGGAGCTGTGGTGTTTTTTCGCCGCTTTCTGCAGGGAGCACAAATCAGGCTTAAGTAGAAGAGGTCATTGCAAATGATGGCTTGTTACAGATTATTCAGCTACTTACAGAGTCACAGTATTTGGCCAAATCCAACTTATAAACTTTGTTATATGTCACTCTGACAATTTTTACCAGGAATTCTTACCAGTAACACCTATTAATAATCAAGATAGAAAGCGGACAAATTCATCTTAAAAATACCTGAACCAGTATACTGCAGATGTACTTTGTACAGCAGTTAAGTCCTAATCCAACACAATCCATCTCCACCTCAAGAAGGAACAACAGGAAAAAGTGGCTGGAAAACCACTCTGAAGTCATGCTGCACAAAACCATTTGAAGTTGGCTTGTGCTACAGCAGCAGAAAATCAACAAGCTGCTCATATCTTTATTTTCTCCATTAGTGGGCTGGAGTGTTGTTTTTCTGAAGGAGCCAGATGTGTAACTATGATTTAACAGCTGGCCTAGTGACCTTCTTTGGATACGATGGCCAGTACATGATTGGAGCGTGGTGAACCACAGATGTTTAATTTAGGCTGGAGACTTTCCCATCCCATCCAACTATTCTTACATGTCTCTGGGCCAATGGCCTCCTGTTGTTATAGTGTTTTATTTCTGCTTCAGTAAAAGGACAAAACTCAGGCTAAATTGCTCTGACATTATTTCTACTACAGTGATAGAAATAACAGCAACAGTACTGTAGTTGTAATAGTTGCAGTGGTAGCAGCAGCAGCTGTCTCTTGTCAGCAGTAGGTTTAGGAGCTGTTGTAATGTTTACAGGTGTTATCAGGAAGCTCTAAGCCCATTGACAGTTGCGGTCCCTGCAGTAGCAGACCTTCTGGCTGAATGGTCAGGCTGTTGTCCAGGCTGTAACGTCTCTGTGGTCACGTGTCTGGGTGGTCAGTGAGGTCAGGTAGGTGGAGGCAGGAAAGGGAAGCAGAGGGGAAAATCACATGTTCCCAGGAATGTTGGGCTCTGTTGTGGGCGAGCAGTGGGAGGCTCATGGCCATCAACATGTAGTGGGGGAGCTCAGTTAATGTGAGAAAAGCGTGGAGCAGCGAAGTCCTCAAACCTAAACTACATCCTTTGGTCACACCACTCTAGCTATGCAAACACCATTTGCAGCTAAAGGCTCTGTAAGAAGCTGGTAGATTAAAATAAAGACAAACTATATAAGCTGGGGGCTCAAAACAGCAAAGAAAAATCTCACCAGTAAGGCCTCTTAGTAGTTATTGTGCAGTTTTCAGTTATAGCATCCAAAAGATGTCATGATTGTGTTAAAACCTATATAAGTATAGGTATCTAGGTATATAGATATATCAATAAGACAGTAACATAAATATTTCACATCAACATCAACACTTTTGGTAATGCTTTTCATTTCCTGCTGTAAAATGCGAACCTGCAGTGCATTCTCCAATTGGAGTGTTATTAAAGGATGTCTTCACTTTTTTTGAACTTGCTTCTTATGGTTCTAGTTTCAGTAGTACATGTACATAAATGCCATGAAACTTCCCAATGACGTATTTATATCAAAATATCTCTCTACTTTAGCTGAAAAATGCCTCCAGATGACATCACTTGGAGGAACCTTCAGTTCAGATTGTGTTATCTTGTCGCTCACGTGGTTTATGGTTGTGATTAGGCAGGTAGAGGAGCTGGTTAGGGTCAGAGGAAGATCGAGGGCTGGTGTAGTACAGCAGAATCTAACAATCATTTTACACAAAACCTGTTTTATCACTTTCAAAATACAATGTGGTTTCCCTACCTGGGCCTAACCAGACACAATACTCAGGAACCCAACTAGGGTCTTTGGCTTGACAGTCGTGTGCGTTATACACCGTTAATAAGCCAACAAGCTAACTAACAGTGTTAGTTATGTAAAACCTAATAAAATATTTTCTACACATTACTCGTTGAGTAATTATATTGCATTACTTGTTACTCGTCAGCAATTTTAACATGTTGTATTATCTTTTTTCCCACATCAACATTAAAACAACATGAAATCAATAGTCATTATTTATTGCATTGAGGATACAGTGTTTCACTTCTGAATTGGCTTTCACCAGGTACAGAGGCATCAAATAAACTCATTAGACTTTAGCTTTGACAACTTATACTTCAGAGAATCTGACCGGATCTGAACATTGACATATCTGTAACTGCTGTAGCTGTTTTCTAACAAGTTACTGAGTAATATCATTCATTTGGAGTCCGACAGTTTGAAGTTACTTGATTCAAAATGTGATTAATGCCTTTCAGAGCATATTGAGAAAATAACTAGAAATAGAAATGTAGAAATAGAGTGTAATATAAATGTGATGATTAGAATCAGTTTTGATCAAAAAAGATGATGAAATTAATCATGAGTCAGCTGCACAGCTGGATGAAACTAACTGGCTGATTTAAAAAAAAAAAAAAACTTTTCCATGACCACTTCACTGTATTCAGCTGATCTTATAATCTGCTTTTTGCCTTCAGCTTGTAGAGCTTTAGCACACACAGGGAGTGTGTGTGATCTCCATATAGAAGTGCTCTGCTGTTGCCTTAGGCTTATTAAATTCCCTCTAGTCACCACAGGAAGAAAATCCTAATTGACAATTTCACACCTGCTCCTTCCCTCCCCAGTTATTCATCCCCCTATCATTAGTCCGTGATGGGCCTTAACTGTATTCCATCTCTTTATTAAAATTACTTACACATTTCCTCCTCTTTCCCCCGACCACCAGCACCCTGCTCACTGCTGTGCTTGGAGTGCCCTTGCGAGACCAGTTTTTGAGGAGTGCACTGAATTGGTTGTATAATTGTCTGTTACATAACTGAATGAATTAGGCAGAAGATATGTTTAAAATGAGGGCACAGATTGGTGACAGAGAAGAATAGTGTGTTCCAGCTTTTTGCCTTGCAGCATAAAGGCGGAGGAAAGTTTGTCCATAAATGTTTGTCTGAGTGAATGTGTGTGTGTGAAAGCAGCAGTGAGCGATGGAAAGGGAAATACAGAAACAGATAAAGCTGGCATGCAGCTAGGGGATGGATGTGAAGGCATGGTGTAACAGCATGACTCACCACTACTTTGCTGATGGACGTGTGGCCTGAATGTTAAGAAGCCCCCCTCCCTGAAACCTACTGTATTTTTTTTCTCGGTCAACTCTTTAAAATCCCAAAGCGCTGACTCATTTAGTCACTATCTTTGGTCGGCTCATTGATGCTATGTTTTGCACTGCACTGCACCCAGAGATCACCTGCCAATCGATGTGTAGGCAGTGTTAAAAATTCTTTTCCTGGAAGTTTCGGTTTTTGAAGGTTGGTTTTCTGTTAGTTTCTTTTTTACTCTGATTTATTATTTTTCTGTCTATTATTTTTTTATTTAGCCACACTGGATGTTAACCATCTAAACTAAGTGGAATTGTTAAATTAATCTTTTCCTGCATGTATGCAGCTTTAGGAAAAGGCCAACAAGATAACCAGTATTATTATCTAGTATTCCTCTCAGTATACCAAAGGATTGGTATCATGGGATCTGGGTGTATTTTAAGGACTGCAGATCTAAAATAAAGCAGATCAATTGTGAATTCTTTCTAAACTTTCTCAGCCAAAATCAACACTACTGCATTCTTTTTCCCCAGAGAATGTGTGACAAGCGGCTCAGTAGGAATAGGTATATAGGTCGCTCATTGAATACAGGGTCCGTGATTTGCAGCCTGATCCTCCAAGCTTTGCGTTAAAATGTCCTTGGGCAAGCCACTTAACCCCCAAATGGCCCAGCCCCAGCCATTTAGGTGACTTAGGCTACCACAAGCTGCCACAAATCTGAGAAAAAATAATTTGGGCACACTAGTGAGGGATAGATTTCACACACTGAAGTTAGTAAATGCACTAAACACAGAAATTATGCAGTTGGGACCAAAAGTTTGTGTTCCCTTATTTTGAAATGTCAAAAACAGTAAAGACTTTTCATCAACATAATAATTAATGCATATTTTGCTAGGACCAAACTTTCTTCAATTAGCTCCTTTATAATTAATTTATCAAGAAGCATGCAAACTTTTACACCAATGTAATTTTCATTATTTTCCTTTTTAATGTCTTTTTTCATTATTGTTTTTTTAAAAGAACATTTATACTGACTTCAGTTAGTCATTATTAGTTTGCGTCGACCTACATGCAGTTTCAATGAAAGGGGATGCAAACTTAAATGGTAAATGGTTTGCACTTATATAGCGCTTTTCTACTTATTGGTACTCAAAGCCCTTTATACTGCTTCTTATTCACATATTTGCACTCAAATCATCAGAAACAACAAAAATAGTCAAGGAGTGTATTAAAAATGTTATAGTAAAATAATGAAAATTATCATCCTCCTTGATAAATTAATAAAAACTACTGCCTGAATGTGCATTAATTATTAATTTAATTACAAGAAAACATGGTTTTACGCTTTGTTTTTCAAAAGAAGGCTGACTTAAATTTGTGCACCCTACCATTTAGCAAATAGGTGATTCTCATTTTAGCCAGCTTTGGCTGCAGTGCAAAGGCAGCAGGTCGGTTTATGATTACTAGTTCTGTAAGTCCCAAAATTTAAGTGCTGGTTGTTGCAAGTGAAGACACTCGACTTTGTAACAGTGCTGTTCAACCACAAATCAATAGCCATTTACTCACAATAGTGTTTCAGTAGCTCTAGAAAATCTTGCTCTAGGGGAGTATTGCTATCATTAGTGTCATGACCAGGTGCTTAAGGAAGTGGTGCTTACCATCTCCAAGGCCTTTGTAAATTGCAAGCAAGTTCACCAGAATAACATCAAATTTGTTAAGGCTGCATATATGTATGGGACCATTTTCAGTTCTACCTGCCTCCACAACTGACCATAAAATGAGAGTCATCTTGGGAAAACAGCTCAAGTTTCTAGAATACAGTACATAGCTATTACTGAGGCTTTGACTTGGTGCTAACAGACTATTCCAAGTAGGTAGTCAATACTAAGCTTGCAGTTCCCCTGGAGGATTGCACTGAGGGTATATATGAAGTTAGTGGAACGAGGCTTGGAAGCTCTGGAGAGGGTCTTCAAACAGCTTAGGATTGCAGATAAAGTTCCCCCAATGGGTTGTTGTGGCTGGGCCTAATCAACCCCAGCCTGAGCAACAGTGTCTTTAAAGTAGACTTTAAACTTTAGACCTTAAAGTATGTACCCCAGAATGTTGTTTTTTAATCATAAGTTCTAGAAAATCCAGATCTAGAAAATCCACATGCCCCAGAGAGGATCCCGCCATGTAATTTGTTAGAATTTTTATTTTCATTGCTATTTATATCATATGCATCATAACAATTAATATTTTTTTAGATCCAGAAATTCAACATTTAACTTAACTGATGTTAATGAAATTTAGCTGTTATTTAAATGTGTAAAGTACATATTTCAATGAACAATTATTGTAGGTAACCAAGTATTAGGTGCTTTGATATAGCAAATAATCAATTTTAAAGAACCTGATGCTTGATTAGTGTTACATATCATTCTTTTTTGCAATACTGTCTTGAAATTGTCATGGTCTCCCACTCATATGTGGTCTCCGACTCACAGAGACCGTTTCCCAGGCACACCCCTCATGTACCTGCAGCTAATTATTGGCATCAGCGCTGCTTTATTAGCTGGCCAGCCACAGTCATTCACTGCCAGATCGTTGTCAAGTCATTTGACATGACAGCATGTAGTGTTTGCCTGCCTGTCTCCCTGTGTTTTCACTTTTTCACTTGGAACTGCTTGTTTGGACTTTGCCTCCACCTTCCTCAGGAATTTGACAGACAGACACAGAGTCCAGAAAACTAAGCAGGCTTAGAATCAGTCTGCCTAGTTGGCCTGTGTCTTTCCTACAATAAACATTCAGCCAGTCAAGGGTTCAGTCACTTTAATTCTGCTGTGTTTTGCTGAAGATTTCTGTCTTCTGTCTGACATGAATCCCCCATCACACTTTATTTAACTGCCTCACAGTTCTGCTTTTGAGTCTAAAATATTAAGTGTTACAAAAAAGGCTCAGAAAAACTTGATTGGGACATTTAAATCATTTCTTTATTTTTCTGCTTTATTTGTTTTCTCTCTGAGCTCTTGAGAAAGGTCTTGGAACAGTTCATTGGCTGCAAACATTGCTAATGCTGGTGGAATTTGGTTTAAATCAAACCAATTAGAATTATGATTAGAGGAAAAGAAAAAACTCCCAGGCAGCTAACCTTTAAATCAGTTTTCTACTGGTCCTGTCCTGTTTCTCCCTTTGTGCTGCTTTTCTAAAATGGCAAATAATTGACCACTGACACTTTTGAATCATGTGTGCACTCATATCTCTTCTGCTTTTGCATCTACGGTAATTGAAGAGTTAATGTTGGCTACACAGAAAATGAAATGTCATGTTCCAAAAGTGTTTGGACTAAATACCAGCACAACAAAATGTTCCAGTTTTTAATTCTGAAACATTATAGGTCTGTTTAAAATTGTTGATTACTCTAGCATATTGGGTACTTATAAGTAGCTGATATTATTTTGTTTTCTCATGGCAAACAAAGGGTATATGAAACATCATAAACACAGTGTATCAGTGTTCACTTACTGCCAGGAGCAGTTCATGTTTTCATGTACACTCTGTCCCTCTTTACCCATTATTTCCAGCTGCAGCCTATTATTATGAAAACTGTAAGTCCCATGAAACAACAATCTCCATAATCCTCCTTAGAATGTGTTTCATGCACCTTCTCTTATTTCTCTGACCCACAGTCAACACACTTATATAAAGGTTCCACGTTATGTTCGGCACTTCACTCTGTGTCCTTTGTTTGCTCTTTGAGCATCTATGTGCTGGAAACTCAGTTTTTTTTTTTTCGCTCTCTCTCTCAAATGAGGAGGGAACAAGTGATGCTGACATTTATTCTGCTGCTGATGGTGCAGTAATGGCAACGATCACAATAATTCTAAAATATATTGCCAAATTTCCAAAGGGCTGAACTGAACATTTAAAACAGCAAACTTGTGATTTGTGTTTCTCTATGCTCATTTTGAATTTACAATAATTGGAAAGAATTAACAACCTATTTCCGTCTTCCACTATGCACATACCGACTTCTATATGATGCTGGGTTACGAACACTTTGAAAAGCAGCTAACTACATCGATCAAACTCAGTTAACAAATGATGCTGCATCACAACATTGGACATTTCCCTTTCCCCTCTCACATATCTCCCACCACACTAATGAGCCCATTAGCAATTACACATTGAATCAGGCTTCTATGGCAACACAGCATGAGCATCATTTGGTGGAAAAATTTACACAGCATCTTGCTCTCAATGCTGAGTTTTACTTGTTTGAAAAAGACCCTTCTGATATTGAATATTTATAGAGAAGCCATTTTTGTCATGTGAAAAGTCAATGAAATAAACCTTGGGTTCTAAAATATAAAATTAGGCCTATGGATTTTAAGGAACAGCAGATTATCTACATAGAGACCTTCATGAACCTTTGCTACTTGCATACATTGATGACATCCCTTTATTTGTAATATTTAGAGCTAAAATGGAAGATACCCAGGATTTGAAAAAGCTATGCTGGAAGGCAGGAAAAAGCCTCTCATCATAGAGAATGCAAGAGAAGATCAAATCTAGGGGAGATAATGGTGCACATTCTCAGATAGTCACTTCATGAATTCATTCAGTGTTACGCAAGGATCCACATGGACAAAGTGACAAAGAATGGGTGATGTAGATGAAGAATGGAAACACGGTTTGAGAGAGGATCAAAACCAGCCTAACTGGGAACATTTGGATACTGCGTTTGGATTTTTCTATGTAAGTTGAGTGGGTAGAATTCTTTGAGCGCAGTCCCTTGTTACTCTCCAGGCACACCCTAGCATGAACAGTGTGATGATGTACTTTTCTTATTTCATCGCCTGCTAGCATCCAAGGTCAACTGAAGTGATTGTATTTAAATGTGTTTGAGGGTACTTGAGATAAACGTTGCCACATCTAAGTGAAAGACCATGTTACTGTGCAGTGAACTGCCCCCTACTAATCGAGATTAAGTTACTGCTGTAAGTAAAGGAGTTCCGTTTGTTTCCCAATTTCAGACAATCTTGCCAGCAGCTTCAAATCATAAAGATATAAGTGGAAACCAGTAAGTAAAACCTACTGAACCAGCACAACTACCTACAACTCCAATTCCATAGAAGTTGGGATGATGTGTAAAAATTAAATTAAAACAGAGTGCAATAATTTACAACTCTCATCAACCCATATTTTATTCACAATAGAACATACACAACATATCAGATGTTGAAACTTACTTGGTGTCAGAGCACTTAGATGTTAGTAATCTTGATCCACTACATATTTACCCACAGTAAATTTTCATAAAACATCTATATGAGACATTGCGCAGAGTTGGATGTTTGAGGCCTTACTCCCCTGACCATATGTCAAAGTGTCCTTGGACAAAACACTGAATCCTTAAACACTTCAAAATAAAGCTCAGCCAGTGCCAAGTCTGACAAGTTTGCATTGGGCATCCAGTAGATCAAATATGCAGATTGGATGGTCACCTGTGGTGACCCCTACCAGAATTATCCTATGATTCATTTCTTTTTGATGGCTCCTGTGTGAGAACAAAAGGATCTGAGTCCTACTTAAGAGCTGTTCTTTTTGATGTTGTGCCAAAATGTCACTGCCTGTCCTACATCCACTCAACTCCTCTTTATATAAACAATGGGAACCAGCTACTCAAGATCTTATTTCTTTTAAAGGCAGTGGGATTTGTCCATTGCTGTCCCTAAATGTACCATTCAGTTATCCCACTCATCCTGGCTAAGTGAATGACAGCTAGGGCAGCAGTGGTTGAGTGAGATAGTGAGTGAATAAAGAGAGGGAGTTGTGTGATCAAGAACAAACCAGAGAAATAAAATATTACACACAAATAAACACGGTCACACCTCTGGACAACCCTGCAGCAAGAATTCTGTTTGAATGCAACTGAAGCAGATGTATCTTCTATCTGCTCACCAGATGTATGTGTGTGTGTGTGTGTGTGTGTAGTTCACAGACAAACAGATCTGAAACTGGATGCATGTAATGTTTACAATGCAGAGCACTTACATTAGATTGATATGTGCTGTTAAACCAAGTCCTTATGCAAAAAAAAAAAAAAAGAAACTACATTCATGGGATATATAGGTTTCAACATGAGCTTGTCTTAGTGATATTATTAAATAAACCTACTAAAATCCTCTCCTAATAAAAACATTAAAATATTTGCAATTTCTTTGACCGGTTGTTCTTGAGGTGTCATAAGTCCCATTGCTAAAAAGAGAAAATAAAAGTATATGTGGCATATTAACACAGCAGCTTCCAATTGCTAAAACAAATTTTAACTGCAAAAATGTAACTTCTGATGTGACAGGCCTCCTTGGACTTTCTAAACACCCTAAATTCTACAGAGAGCATTTTAAGCACCAACTTATTTTACTATGTAGAGATTTTATCCTAAACCATGACCTTTATATAATCATAGCCAAGTTGTGCCCAAATCTAAACTAACCAAACCACAATGCCCTGCCAGTAGTGGTGTTAGTTTAAAAAATGTTGACTGATGTATTTTGGTATTTTATTTAGAGTATACACTGTTAGACTGTGTGAGATGCGCAAATATTTTTTTCTGTTTAATGTGAAAGATTATTACTGTATCCCACAGAGAAGCACCACACAAATGATTTATTTTTTTGGACACGGGGGTAAAAAGAGAGTCAAACAGCACATAAAAATAGCATATGTAAGGAGTCAGTGATGTGAGGATTTTAGTTGCAATTTACTGATGTGTGAGATTTGTAAAGTTATCCTCTTTCATCCTGATCCTACACTGATTGCAAGGTCATAGGGGAACATCAGTAAGTGCTCTCCAGAGTCTAATCAGGACCAAGCATGGGTTTTGTCATACAACTTGGTTCTGTAAAGAGGTGCAGCCTAATGAATAAAGGAATTGTTTCAGCCTACTGAAATCTGTTGATTGCTTCACAAACACCTAATAACAAAATTAAGTCCTGCGTATATCTGTTATGCAGCTCAGATGCATCACCAGATGTATGAGTGTGCTATTGACGCATCTGTGCTACTTCTGGCTTGCCTAGCCATGGAAAAGATGATGATGATGATGGTGATGCTACTGAGAGTGGTTGTGAATGAGCCCAGGGGCCTCGGTAGAGACCTTAGTGGAGCTAAGAATCCGGAATGTAGAGAATGCTTCATTTCCACATCAGCACTGGAGACAAACAGCTGCTTGAGGAGGAGGTATGTAGCCCGGAAACAGATTAAGCTGCAGGTATAATTTATGCTGGTATTTAATTAATTTGGTATGGCAGTCTGGGAACAATATTATAGTGAAAGATATGGTACATGTGCAGCCAGTTGGCAAATAATTAGGTGCACCTAGCAAAAAACTAATAAACTCTCAGGGTCGGCATGCTTCCAGTAGAAAGTGGTGCAAGTCTCCATGCACATCCCAAAACTTCTGGAAATAATTCATTAATTTTGGCCAGTCCGTTGTCACAAAAGTACATACATTTGTTTACCGGTTAGCACAGAGAGCAACAACGTGGGAGATTGCATTATGAACACTGACTGATGTTGACAGTGTGGACACGTCCACAGAGGGACTTGCATGAGGTCTTCTGCAGGAAGCATGATTGAACCAACAGTACTGCAATAAATCCTGCCTACATAAGTTATAATATTCCATTTGGGTTAAACTGTCTTTTATGATTGTTTTCAAAAGATGCAGTTTGTGTTAATGAAGTATTTTTTCCTGATATTTTTATCAATGGCAATTCAGTTTGATTAACTCCAACTGTTTAAGATACAACTGTAATAATTTTTCCTGATTGACAGGAAGGTTCCTGATTTGGAAAACAAGTTTAATTCATGTAAAGCCCCTTTGAATCAAGCTGTAATGAAAGTAACCTTGAGGAAACAAAGAGAGCCTTTTGAAAATGTTTAACTGTTTATGTAATAATTTAATCAATCTCATAGTGCAACTTAACAACAAATCCTATTTTTTAAAAATAAACTTATTTAGCAAATTCACAGCAATAAAAATCATAGTGGTGTCACCTTGTTCAGCATGAGGCTGGTTACAATATTTATTTTGTTTTATTCAAACCCCATCTTCAAAAGTTAGGATGTTGTGTAAAATGTTAACATCATTTAAAATCATATTTTTGATTATAGTACAAAGACTATATGATGTTAAATGTTAAATGTTGAATTGGACAAATTCTTATTTTTTTGCTCATTAAAAAAATTTGTCAATTGAAATGGACAAAATCTTTTAAGATTTTTAAAATTTTTAACATGTCTCAACAGAGTAGCGCTAAGGGATGCAACAAGAGCATCCGTATTATGTGCGTGAGCTTGTGCATGTAACATGCTGCTTTGTCCCCAATTTTTGGAAGGATTTAAACAAAACAAAACACTGTTTCTCACAGCCTTAGTTTTCTACAATGTTGTGCCATTGTCCAGAGTTCATATGTAAAACAGTCGTGTCAGAAGTAAGGATCTAGCTTTAGGAAAAAATGCATGTTTAATGCTTTGCTTTTTTAACATATAGTTGAATTTGGAGATTTTATCTATTTTATCGTACAGTTCATAATATTATTGAAACACTCAAAAATCAGGGAACTCTTTGTACACAGGGCATAGGACCAGAAATAATTACTGAATGGTCATTATCTTTTGCACTCAGGGGCCACTGCAATAAATGCAGACATGATTCTGTAATGGAAATCACTGCGTGGGCTCTGGAAAACTAAAAACCACTGTCAGGGAACACAGTTTGTCTCATTTTCTACACATTTAAGTTAAAACTCTACCATGCAAAAAAAAACAATATGAACAAGATCCAAAAACACTGATTACACTCAAGTAACCTGGTTACTTAGAAATTGGCACAGAAACCAGCTTTTCAGGGAATCAGGGAACACAGTTTACATAAGTAACCTGCTAACTGGAATACACACAGCCGACGAGTTGTCAGCATTCTCCTCCAACTCGGACGTAATATTGGAAACAAGGCTCAGATATTTGAACTGTTTAGTGACAGAAAATGCTGCCTTTTTTTTGCTGTGTTTGTGTGGCTGCAGAGTGACAGCTGTAGGAAGAGAGAAAAGAAGCGAGGAGGAGGAGGGATAGCTGATACACAGTCCGAAATGTCTGAATAAAAAAGAATCTGCAGTGAACAGTGACTAATTTAGACTTGAGGCACTTTGTGCTAGTAAAAATGGGTTGGCATCACTCTCCCTCAAATGTGTTTTACCACCTTCCTCCCCCCTTCTTAACAACTAATACATTTCTAGGTACACCCCTGCAGCCCAGCACTAGATTCAAATCACTGGTGAAAATATACTGTCCTATGTGTAGAACAGTTTCAGAAGGACAGCTTTGATGCTACAGTATCTTCATCTGCTGTACTGGCAGAGAGATACAACGGTCAAAGCACTGGGTCCTGAATACATGCTGTTTGTGTACCAAGTCAGTGACAAGCTGTTTTTCCCAACATGACCCTGGAGAACAAAATGTCTTACACTAACCAGGAACAAGCAGACCTTGCTGATAATGCTCTGAGTCTGTGTGTAAAAACATTCATTATTCTACTCTATTACTCCTCCACCTCCACCAAAACAAATTCCTGTAAATCTTGTATCATCAGAACAGAACAACAAATGGAAAACAAACACACACAGCATGGAGTCAGCAGGGCAGAAACACACTAACATGCACAGGAGCCCATCTAAGGAAAATGTTATCTTTTGGACATACTCGTGTATGTATGTATTCCACGTTTTAGTTTTTTTAAATAAATAACTTATTATCAACTTGTATGGGAATTTGCTTCACATTTCTTTTCAAGTGTATTTAGTTTTAAAGCTGCATTGACACATATTTGGGGGGACCCTGATGCCCAAACAAACTACAGGAAACAAAGCTGATGACCCCCGAATTTGCATCACTGACAACTGAGGCAAAATGAAACCCATCATGTGAGTTCACATGTAGAAGTATGGGTGTCCCAATTCTCTTTGACAGCAAGGGGCTTATCAAAAGAAGACTTAAAACAAAGGGGTATGGGAAATTACCCAGAATGCCTCACGAATAAATAAATAAACATATATGAATATACTTTCTCTTTGATAATTCTTTCCTTTACCACAGCCAAAACAACAGGAGAAATCACTTCTGTCGACTTCTGACAGCACGTTGGGTTTGGCCCCATTACTTCTACTGTGTCTACACAAAAGGCATATGGTGAGCATCATGTTAGAAGAGCAATAGCAGCAGCTCCTGTGCCGCATGTTTCTACACAGGAGACGTTCGGGTCCTACACAGAGTCCATATCACCCACATTTTGAAAGTGCTCAGAGCAATACAGCAAAATGTGATTCCCACATTGATTTGGCATGAATTTTTTATGTAGGATGTAATTCCTGCCTGATGGCTTAGTGAGGCCACACCTGGTTCGGTGGGATTTGAACCCACTGCCTTCTGCATCGCAACCCAATGGTCTACCACTGAGTCACCAGGCCTCCTACCATGCTTACACATAAATGCAACTAAATAGACACGCTTGACACTCACAAACTGAAATAAGTGGCTGAAATATGTTCTGTAAAGACTGGATGCTGAAAATATTTAGAGATATTTTGAGCACTGTGTGTTTTAGCTAAAAGAAGTTGTTAAGCTGTTCTGATGCCGGTTCGTAGTAAATGATCAGCATCTAGAAACAGTAACATGCACCTGGCACTGAATTTTTCACAATATGACCCATTTCGTGTAAGATGTTCTACAACAAATGTCGAGGATGCAAGAGAATTGGGGTTTACCCACTTGTGATTTAATTCTACATCACTGCTTAATGCCATAATCTTATCTAACACAATCCTGTGACATGCTCTTTTTCTCCTTTCTGGCCCCTGACTCTCTCTCCCCTCTGTCTCCATTTGTGTTGGTGATCAGACGTAATTGGTTTTGATCCACAGTGAGTCGATGGCTTCAATCTGCTGTGCAGGAAGTGGTCAGATTGTTGGAATGCTGAGCAAGAGTAAATTGTGATTAGGACCAGAGCACTGCTGTGTAGTTGTACAAATAATCCATGACACACAAGCACACACTATTTACAAAAACAGCTCGGGGACTTGGTAACCCACTGTGTTTCTCCTCTGCACTGTGTTGTCATTAATGTGTGGGGTCTGTGGTCATAATCTGGTTTAGGTGGCTTTTATTGTGGTCATAAAAATCTAAGTCAACAGTGGCTACTGTATGGGCAACACCCACACACACACACACACACACACACACACATACACACACACACACACACACACACACACACTAAACATTCAGTGCATAGTCCACATAATGAACTCCACAGCAAGTGTACATAAAAAGTAAAAGAAGGAGATGACATCATTATTAAAGTAACACAAAAAAGTCTATTAAAACACTATTAGCTGTGACATAAAAACAGAAAGAGGAAACCTTTAGTCTTTGTCTAAATAAACTGTCATTTCACTAGTAGCAATTTTCCACTACGTGGTAACTCTGAGTGGTAACTAGACTTCACTCTTTCTGGTTTTGGAGTGCAGATATAGTACCCCCCTAAGTTTAGCTGGTCATCATGAAACTGTGGTCATCTTCAACATTCACTTGAAAAATAGCAATTACTATGTATTATCCACAACTTTAATTCAAGTAAAAGTTCAAGGTATGTTGAGTCAATTTGAAGTGAGCTGGTACTTTGAAAACCAGTGAACTGTCAGCTTGCAACCTGGATTAATTTATTTGTAGCAAATGTTGCCCGAAATGCTCTAAAAGGCCATAAATTTGAACAGTTGTTTGAATTAAGCCAGTCATCTGCGCATGGACAAGATGTTAGGTGGAATTATAGTGATTCAGAGCATTTGGGAGACTTTTTGATTATATCTTGACCAAGTGTTTTGCAACGAAGAAACACTGAGGTTTTTTAAACATGACCGCTTACATGCACAAGTCTCTTTAAGATTTCACCACAGCATTTCCACCAGTAAAGTGATGTAAATTTACTGGTCTACCTCTTATTGTCCTGTTGCATGACTCAATTCTGACCAAGCTTTAACTTTTGGACTGATTTCCCAACATTTGCCTCTAGAATACTTAGATATAGAGAAAAGTTCATGGTCAAATCAATGACTGCAAGGTGCCCACCACCATGCTTGACAGTTGGCATGTAGCGTTTCTGCAAATAGGCTGTGCTTGGTTTTCACCAAAAATTACACTGGGAATTAAGGTCAAAGAAGTCCACGTTGGTCGCATCTGTTGATAGAACAATGATCCAGATGTCTTTTGGTTTTTTCATAGGCAGTCTTCAGTCATGCTTTCAAGACAGAAGAGACTTTCTCCTAGGAACCCTTCCAATCAAACCATGATGCAGTTCTTGTTTTTTTCTTTTCTTTTTTTCTGAATATTGCATGGTCTGACCTTGGTGTGAATGTCCGTTTCAGGAAAGACTGTCTTCAATACTTTCTACTTGCGTCTGTCTCACTGTAGAATGTTGTACTCGAAATTGTTGGAAATGGTGTTATGACCAGAGTCTCAGGACCACTGCACAAATCAAATAAAGAAAACACTCATAGTACTGCAGAGAGAAAAAATCCCCTGTGGCCAAAAAAGCAGTAAACCGCCATTGTATGGATAGTGATCAAAGTATCTGTTGGACACTTAGATGGAAGTATAAGGATCTATTTGGGCCCCATGGCTTCAGAAGTAAAACCCTCATTTATTATCCCATAGACAATGTTAGGTGACTTACAGCTGGAGGACTTCCATGCCTTTGAGCTGCATGAAACAAATTAAATCCTCAGTCCAAATGATCAACAACTACATAAAAAAATTAGATTTTTTGCTAAAGTTCCAGCCACTGTGAATTTTGGTATGAAACACAAAAATTAGAGAACTTTGAATTCTCAAACATTAACCACTAATGACAGACGAGATGTAAAGTCTAAGGTTTTTAAAAAACTGAAAACAATCTGCAGCTTGAATTTGTTCTCTCTGATTTTTTTATAAATTTTGATTGAATTTAGCAGCTGTGATACCACATTTTGATAAGATCTTCAATAAATTTAAAGTGCTTTATTTGTCATTGTACATACAAGGTGTACAGTGAAATTGCTTCAGAGGATCAGATGGAGGGTGAGTCCTGAGCCACTGTGACTGACCTTGTCCGTAACACACGTTTTTAGTGGGAGGAAAAAACAGACTACTGGGAAGAAACATATGCAAACACTGGGAGAATATACAAACTCCACACAGAATCAGGGATCAAACCCGGGACCTTCTTGTTGTGAGGTAACAGTGCTAGCCACTTTTCCCAGTGCTTCAATGGCAATTTCCCTTCAAATTTGCCTCTTTTATTGGCTTTTTTGCTCTAGTAATAGTGCCCCAGGCTCATGGGAATTTTGAAACCATTCAGATGCCATACTGGGAGACAAAAAAATTATTTTTCATAAATTAAGAACTAAAACTGTTAGCTAGAATGTAAACCTACTGTTTAAGGCCATTAAATTATAGAGGAGAGTCCTTTTTTGTTTTCAAAAAGCATTTTAATAAATTGTGCCATTTGTGAAATTAAGTACCCAATTATTATAACAAAGCCATGGTCTGCTATTGGTCATAAGACACAAACATTAACCTATAATCGGAAGATAGAAGAAAATTTCAGCCTATGATTACAGGTTAAACATAGGCGCCTAAAACTAGCTCCAAGGCTTCCATCATTGAAATATTTTGCTGCTCTGCCTTCACAAACGCACCCTGGTAAAACCATAATTTTATTTTATCATTATGTATATATGTACACAGGTGCACTTCCTATTATCTCTCTTATCACACACATACCTACAATAAAATCCACAAACATAGGTTTAGGAACTCAGTAAAAAGAGGCTTAATAATTCTGGGTCCCGATGGGAGCAGATGTCACCGGCACAAACAAGCACCAGATTGCCTCAGCCCACGGCCAAGCTGAAGGTGCTCTACAGAGCGGAGGGAGGTCATTACTGCTAGCCCTTCTGCAAAGAGGGAAAGAAACATAGAGGGGGTTGGGGCGGGGGGGCAGGGTGAAGAGGCTGCAGGGCTCAACACAGCACTCACACACTCTCCTCTACTGGCCTTTTTCCTCTGATAAGATCCAGCAGGTCACATTTGAACTGAAACCACTTACCAAGTTTTTTTATGTAACCTGCAGCAAATCAACTGTGTGCCATTTAGTTGCTGAAGCATGAAATAACATGGACAGAGAACTGTGTGTGTGTGTGTGTGTGTGTGGGGGGGGGGGGGGGGGGGGGGGGGGGGGGGGGGTGAGATATTTTGCAAATTTGAGAAAAGATGACCAGCTTGACCCATGCATTAAATTCTCCATAACGTTTTTTAACAACAGACAGAATCAGCTCATGTGGAGCCTGCAAACAGGCACAGTGCAATGTTCTTTTGAATTATCAGAGATTTAGAATAGGGTTGTCCAGATAGGCGATCAGATCAGTGAACAACACTAAATCCAAGTGTAAACACCCACCAATGGATTGGATCCCATCAACCAAACCACTTGCTGAGGTGGTCTGGGACCTTCTGACCGCCCAGGTTTTATAGTGTAAACATTAATGTTTCCTAATGCATCCTGATTGCAATAGGATGGACACCCACCCACACACACACACACACACACACACACACACACACACCCACACACACTTGCAAAGACAAGGTGGTTATTTTGGTGAGAACACACCAGATCATGTGGCTCCCCGACTTTTGGAAGGCTCATGAAGCCCCCCACCCACCAACAACCCAACAGTAGTGCAGAGCATTGACTTAAAATACAAGAATAACCCTACATATTTAGCTGGATGTGAAAAATATTTTAGGTTTTAACAAAGTGGGAATATAAAATATAATTTACTATTGGGAGACAATGCAGCAAAATAACTATTATTTGATCATTTGAGTGTTTCTACTGTTAGATCCACATGTCCAAAACTGCTGCCCTGGAGAATGGTCAGGTATGCAGAGCAACAAAGCACTCATACAATGACCCTCCCTTGAATTTTTAACATAAAATTAAAGGGCAAGGCCCTGGCAATTTTATTGTGTACTTATTCTTTAGAGGGTAAAGCATTAGTCTTGTTATTGGTCATATAGCCAGGACATTAAAATGCCTTCTTTTATAGTTATTCATATGTAACTCAAAAATCCTTTAAATTCACATTAGCATTGTATGGGATTTATAGTTTTAGGCATTGGATTCCCAAGGCTAAATTTATTTATTTATTTTGTTTAATTTAGACAATCTTCTAGTAATCTTGAAGATTTTACAAATAAAGGGTCCCCAAATACATCATTTGACTTCTGAATAGAAGAATTACTCTGATTACACAGTGATGAGGTTTATTATCCAATGAAAAGATGAACTCATAAATACCATCTCCTGCTGTTCGATGCCATCTCCATGGATTTGCATATGAGAGAAGAATTATGACACTTGTGTTATACCTTGACGGTGTAACTCTAAATCGTAATTAACTGCCTGACTCAGGAGGTAGAACAGCTGTGTGTGTGTTTTTTTTAAAAAGCACATAAATAGGTCAAAAGGCAGCAACAGTTGACAAAAGAGTCACAGCAGAAAAACAAATGCAGAGGGTGAGAGGAGGTTGAACAGGCCAGATTAATGCCACAAACAAGGCTAGGAAAAGAAGGCAACAATGAATAACTGCCATCACACTTTAGCTGGGTGTTAATGAAATACAGCTGGATGGACGGGCAACTTAACCAGGTCAAGATCGAGTGATGACTGGCAGGTCAAGGGAAGTTTATACAATGCAAAGACTTCTCAAATGAGAAATACAGAAGAGGTCAGAGCAGACAAAAAAAAAATCATTAGTACGCCTCTGCATGTTAAAAATTATCAGCTACAGGAAAAGACTATTCTTTTTAACAGGAACATGTTACCTGCAAGGCTGTAGTTTTACATAGGTCTTGGGTTGTACAATTCTTGCCTGAAAATACAACAAAATGTTTAATTTTATTCGGTCAGCAACACTACATTTCTAGAGTGTGAACTATTGTAGAATTTTTTTTATTTAATCTTTCAGAGGCTTTGGCCCTGATGTAGAAATGCAAGTTACCATAAACTGGAGGGATATTTACCATAGGGGAAATATTTGGACTTTAATCCCGTGGAAAGTAATGACAATTGAACTGTCTGGCCAAAATTCAGCTTTTTGATATAGTTTGGTTTTTACTTTTCATGTTATGTTTTTAAAGTAATGTCTTTAAAAAAAGAGAATTTTCATCAAACTTCTACTGAGCCTTAACCCAGAAAGATCTTTGTAGTTTCTTTACCAAAAAACAAAGTCCAAGACCTTCCCCTGGGGTAAAAGTCCTTCTAATGCAATCTAACTTGCATTTCTGTAAAGGACCAAACCTCCTGGGACATTAAGGAAATTTACCCACATTGTCAAAATGTTCATTTAGTAGGAAAAATAGGAAAAATTTGTTTGGTTGAAACAATGCTTTTAGAGGGATTTATTTGAAGCTTTTATACTTGAGCTAGCAATTGTAAATTAGCCAACAACCTTGAGGGTTACGTTGCTATATTTATTTTTTTCTTAAATCTATTTTGGGTTTCATTGGTTTGAAAAAGTTTCTCTTGCTACTGGGACATGTTACGGTCCGGTGGCTGTGATCCACTGCCGCTAAACTTCTACCACCACTGTGGCTCACTAGGGGTAGGGTAAGCAACATAAAAAGAACAACTCAGATGTTAAATGATTTTATCTGTTCAATGTAAATTAGGGTTAGGTAAAATGAACAAAAAAATAAATAAAAAATCCATCCAACAGCCATTACAATTAAGACAAAACAAATGACAATTAAAACTGCACGACAATAAAAGAAAAGAAAAAAAGAGTATTACAAGGCTTTCTAAACAAAAGGAAAACTAAAAAAAGCAAAGTCAATCTCCAAACATAATAAAGGGAATACTAAAAGCAACATTTTATCTTTTAGTCAAAGAGAAAATGAACACAACAATCTAGGGACTTGACAGGAAAATAACCAACTCAAAGTTAACAAACATAAACAAGACCTATGAAACAAGCTAAACAAAGTTTCTAACAACAGTTATAAAGTCAGACAACAGTATATGTGGCAGAGCAATGGCAAGCTGCTGACACTGAAACACAAACGTTGAAGTGTTGATGAGCTTCCTTTTTATAGTGCTCAGGTGTGTCATTTTTTTGGCTCTGATTGGTAGGCAGGTCCCACGGCAGTCCAACCAGAGGAAGGGGAACAAGGGGAGGAGACAAACCTGTGGAAGCCAGACCAACCAGGAGTAAGGATGACATGTAGAGGAGGGGGTGACCAGGTAGGAGATCCAGACCAATAAATAGCAGGGTAGGTAGGGGAGCAAAACCAGGCACACAATGGAACGGAAAAACAATCGGAGAGAGCTTTACACACACACAAATGGGGGCCAGGGGCCATAACAGTTAAACATCTCAAGATATGCAATATGACAGACATCAATTCAAATGATGCAATATAGTGGAATAGCATGATCTTCCCTGAACAAGCTTATATAAGCCACAGTCAAGTTTAAAGGTTGAGTTTGAAGAATGCAGTACATTAACTAATTAAATTCAAGGTCACATTACAGAACATCTGATCATGTATTGATCAGATGGTATTTAGAAAGTGCCAAACTTCAGTATTCAAAAGTGCTAATTGTTAAGCGTAGAATATAAAAATATGAAACATTGAAAACACTTATGTAATAAAAGGAAAGTAAGGGTTTTCCCCAATCCCTGACCTGCAGCCAGAAAAGCAGTTTTTGGAGATAATCAACAGCAACAGTCATTTAAGAAAATGCCACTAAATTACATATGTTCACATTGAAGTGCAAAGCTGTTTAGCAGCTGTAAGAATATTGTTTCTTGTCTGGTAAGAGTAAAGCAAGAATTAGTGGGACCACAGGAGAGGGAATGGACGGATGTGTCAACAGAACATTGGACATGGGAGACCTTTGCTTTTTCCCGTTTCTTAACTCTAACCCCAACAATTAAGGTAACCTCAAGACTCGAGATTAAGATTATTGTCCTTTGTTTGTGCAGCAGTGCAGTAAAAGACAATACAAGAATATATCTAACAGGAGAAAATCTGAACTTACATCCTCTCTAAATTCACTGCAGTGATAGCAGAGGTGCCTGCATAAAGAGAAAGCCAGAAGGCAAGACATGGACCCCTGAATACAGATGATGGGAGCTGTCAGACAGGACGTACTGTACTGTATTGTAGCTACCTTTAATGGAGGTCGGACAAGCTGCTTTATTGAGTTCTGACTATTTTACAACTAACTTTAACAATCCTGTTTAATGAACATTTTTGCCTAACACTGAGAGATCTAAATCCACAGATAAAAGAAAATGTAAGGGCACTTTTAATAAAAAATGTAGAACATTGTGCCAACCTGAAAATAGGCCAGTCATTGCAGACCAAAATGAAGGTGCTGTCCAAATTAAATTACAGTTTATTTACAGGAATATGACTAAAGTGTTACAGTCATGTCATTTGTTACAGTGCTGACAGAACCTAGTACAACACGCCTAAACTCAACACACATAAAATATCCTAATAATCCAGTATACAGGATTAATGGAAAGATACAGTTGTGTATCATCAGTGCATAAATGAGACCTGAAAAATGTAAAGGTGTCACAGGAGGAGCATACAAATAGAAGATAAATGTGTGCTGTGGACAAAGCCCTGAGGCTCCCCATACACACTCAATGTTTCTGTCCAGATGACCTAGCTCTGCCAGTAACAATAGCAACAGCTTTAAAAGTCCTATATTGGGAATATGAATGAAACAAAACAACTGTAGGTAACAGTTTTATGGCAAAAGTAGGTCAAATGTGGAATTTGAAAGACAAAAATACATTACAATGTATGTTCCACTGATAAATGTATGTTTAGAAATTGGATTTGGAACACCTTTATGAAAACAGAGCATGGAGTGATAAACTCTTTCTGCCAGAAAAACTCATAAAGGCATGACTACACATACACACACACCAAGGACAGAGAGTACAGTAGCCCCAGGCCCAGATGGAGCGTCTTCTCCACCAATGACGATGTTACATAAGTGGAATGAGCCCAGGAACAGAGGTCTGCATGCCTGCTGTACTGAGCCACAGTGGGGCTTGGGATGCTTTCTGTGGAAAAAAGGAAAAAGAGAGAAGGAGGGGGAGAATGTATCTGGTGCTTCAGCCTAGAGAGACAGATGCATACAGCTTTAAATAGATCTAATCCCACCCCCCATCCTTGCACATGCATTCGGCCACTTTGCTGCCACTGGGTCTCTGACAGAGCACCGTGAGGTATCGGGCATCCACAGCCCTTCTCCACTCTGCTCTGGTGGGTGTGTGGTTGGGGAGCTGTAGCTGGAAATATGTGTGTATATGCATGTGCACAGCTGTGTGTGTATATGTGATGTGAATGTTGAGGCATTCGGAGAGGAGGGGCTGATATCTGAAAGTGAAGGACAGACTGGAAGATTTGGTCAGAACAAGGACATGGATCATGTCCCTGGCTTTTTACAAACGCTGCTTATGCAAAACTTCCATTCTAAGATAAAGGTTACCAGAGAGTTGTGTGTTGCATCCATGCTGGTGACCTAATGCACACTTATTTTCCATACACCTCAACCTATGCAGCAATACCAATATAAGCCCAGTCGTTAATGCCATACAAATCAAAATTTACTTATCTAGTCCCTTATTTCCCTGCTTGCCTTCACCTGTCCATCACAACACACCACCACTGTTCTCTTTCTCCTCCCTCCATCTCTACTTCTTTCATTCATCGCCTCCCTCAGAGGCAGCCATCTCCTCCTCTCATTGTCCCACTGTCTTTTGTTACCCTCCTCAACAATAAAACACTTGAGGCAGTGATGTGTGTTTGTGTGTATGCTTGCCCATGACAACGATGCTTAATTTCCTCCAGACTGGCTGCTTGAGTATAATAGCTGGTGTATAAATTAGTGTGTGTGTGTGTGTGTGTATGCAGAGTAAGTGCACTGCCTCTTTAAGTCAGGAGTGTGACAGCTTGCAGCTATGCTCCTTGCCCCCCTGCCATTACTGCAACACACTGCTGTTTGTTACCACACACATACACTCTTTGAGCATTATCTTATGCACAATGACACACTGTGGCAAACCAAACACAGCAGGATACATGCATTGAAAAATCTTCTGCAGGATCACAAAACAAACCAAAGTCAAGACACATGTCAGACAAAGGAAGACCAAAGAGCTGTCTATTGAAAACAAGAGAAGTGACCTATTTTGTGTCTGAGAAAAAGGTGAATCAATCAAAAGCCTTGTACAAACATTAGTCATTTTAGCCAGTTTAACAATTTAGCAGCATACAAAGTACAGGTCAGCAAATTAGAACAACTACAGCTGATAACAGACGCATAGTGAGAGTTGTATAGATAACCCCCAAAACAAAAGTCAGTGACATCAGTAACAACCTCCAAAGAGCATGGTTGTAAAGGTGTCACAATCCACCACTTGAAAAACCTAATGAGCAGAAATACAGACGGCATACCACTAGATGTAAACCCCTCATCAGCAAGAAGATTCAATAAGCCATATTAGAGTTTGTTAAAAAGTACAGACATGATCCACAAAAGTTCTGGAACAAAGTTTTTTAAATTGATGAGACCAAATTGAACCTCTACCAAAATGATAGAAAGACCAAAGTGTGGAGGAAGAAAGAATCTGCTAAAACCATACAAGCTCATCTGTTAAACAAAGTGGACGTAGTGTCCTGGCTTCTTTATTGACAACATAAGTCATAATGGCAACAGCAGAATGAGTTCAAAGGCAAATTCACTTAGAAATGCATCATATTAAATCATCATTTAGCAAGACAATGATCCAAAACACACTGTCAACTCAACGAAGGACTTCATCTTAAAAATAAGTGAAAGGTTTTATACTCTTTAATTCTAAAGGGGAAGATTGAAGGGAGAAGTCTCCAAAACAAACAACTAAAGGAGGCTGCAGTAAAATCCTGGAAAAAAAGATAGCAAAAATAAGATAATGTCACTAACTCACATGCTTGATGCAGTTATTGTAATCCGGATTTGCAACCAAATATAACTTTTTGATTTATTTTAACTCTGTTTCAATACTTCTCTTAAAATGTGGATATTCTAAAACGAAAGGTGTTATCTTGTATGATATTTAACATATTGAGGTATAAACAGCGTCAACACTTATATTCACGTTTGTGACCTTAAACCCCCAAGAGATCATTGTCTAAAGCCTTTTCAATAATGGGGGACCTGTGAAGCAATCACAAACAAAGAAGGGAAGTGTTAGGATGATGCAGAGGCCTGTGCGGGCCCTCATATGGTCTTTGATGATGTAATTGTGGGGTGCCCATCAACCATGAATTCAGCTTAAACTGTCTTAGTTAATTAAATCAGTTCCCCATCGAGCTGCAACAAAAGGAGAAACAAAAATAGGATATTTTGTTATGAAAAGACTGTGCCTTGCTATGAATGTGAGTAATTTTTAGGTTGAAGCCTTATATTGACTTCAAATAAACTTGGTATTTTATCTTGTGCACAGGTGGACGATGTTTTGCTCCAACCCCTATAAGAAGCGTGACTTGCAGGAATCTCCTAAAGGACTGTATTAACAGGAGGAATTATTACAGTAATCCTCAGACAAGGGCTCTGTGGATTTGAACATCATCCATCCATTTCTTTGTTGAAAAGCCTGGTGTCGCCAGACAGGGAAAAGGTCATGTCACCCGTGTTTCATCTTTGGCAGAATCCACATGTCCAGCATTTAGACTTGCAGACTGGGCCCTTGTCGACTTGTGGGCACACGTACTGTTATCAATTGTAGTTTGCAGGGCTACATGAGCCAAGCCTACAAACATTAAGCCCAGTTTGTCTGCTCTTCACTCTCTACCAAATCAAAGTCAGCAGGAGCACTTTATTAAAACCCATCTAACGATAACAATAAAGTTTATTAAATTTAAAATCTCCGACCATACAACAGCCCTGCAGTAATCCACTGCTTTTAAATTTTGTTGACACTTTCAGAGACATGTTTAAACACTAAGCACAGGTTAATGGTTTGTATGGTGCTACTGCAGTTTTTACTTTTCTATACTTGTCTTGAGGACCTATTAAGAAAGCATGATTATATTTTTACTGCTTTGCATTAATATAAAATGAACCTGTCAGTACCGTTTGGTATGATTGAATGATGTTTTCCAATGGCTCATATGCTTGAAGAAAATGCCTGAATAAAGAGTAACAAAGTACCTATGAATTATAGAATTTGTCACTGCTGCCAGTCACATCTCTCTCTCACCGAGGCTGAGTCAGCACTGGGTGACACATATTTGGACCTAGTAATTTGAGCTGCAGGGCTTTGACCATTGTGAGACTGATTTTTTCTGCCCTCACTAGCTCAATCATCCAGCCAATCCAGAAAATTGCAATTAAAGGTGTTCAGTACATGAATGACTCCTCAAAGCTAAGTGCACTGAATCATCAGTCACTAAGCGGATCAGTAGCTTTTTACTTTGAAGCTCCCCTCACTAGCAAGTGAAAATGTTTTTTGTGATACAATGTACTGTATGTTACTTCTCATTGAAAGCTTTCTGAAAAATTGTGAGAGGGACTGAAGCACGCTGATGATGCAATAGCATGACCGGAGATTATTCCCATTCTAAAGAGTGAAGACTTACACTGCCAGGAAAAAGACTAAAAGCACCCATACACTTTTGTAATTATATTATCTTTAGTTGGTTTTATTCAGTCAAACAGATGTAAACTGATCACAAAACACAAAAAATTTAGGCCAAATCAAGGTTGCATGTTAAATTTTACTTTCAGCAGTAACAGCCTGAGAAATTGGTGGCATTGTTGTGATCAGTTCTTCTAGAAATTGATCATGTATATTCCTCCCAGCTGTCGTTTGTCTGTTCCTAACCTTTAATCCGGTAAAACAAGTACATACAAGTTTCCTCCTTGAAAAAAAGATGTCTCACTGCTCCTAAATTGGCTGCATCAGCGAATATAACAAGAGAGAAACCAGTGTGCACAGACACTGTGTGTAGGAGACTTATGTTAGCTGGCCTCATGGGCAGAGTTGCCATAAAAGAAACCCAACTAAGGTTGTCAAATCATAAGAAAAGGCCGCAATGGGTCACATGAGCAAACAGTGTACTTTGGATTATTGTAAGTATTGTGCATTGAGTCAAAGTTCGAGGGGGTTTGGATCCAAGCCAAGAACTTGTCAGATGCAAAGCTCATGAAAAGATGACAGATGCCTGCCTGACCCCATCAGTGAAAAGAAGGTGGTGACATGAAGATCTAAGGATGTTTTGGCAATGGGAGAGCCATGTGCATTATGTGCAAGGTATCCTCAATCCACTTGGATACCACCCCATATTAAAGAGGCATGACACTACCTCTGGGCAATGACTGACTAGGGATAACTTCATGTTTCAGCAAGACAATGACCCCAGGCATTTTTCCTGGTTGTTTAAGAATTATCTGCAGCTGATGGAATACTCTCTGTGATGGCTTGGCCAGCTCAGTCACCAAATATGAGGCTCACTGAGATGGTAGGGGGAAAGTTGGACCGAAAGTTCTGAAACAATGCCCAATCAAGTTCTGCAGAAAACCTGGGAGAAAAAACAATTAAATATCTGCAAAAACTGTTTAGAAGAATCTGACGGATTTGTCAGGCAAAACGTTTTCTTGGCAGTATAAACAATGTTTCGTACTGAGTTGTTAGCAGTGTTTCCTGAAAACTAAAATCATTAAACATTCCTAACTGCTAAACAGCAAAAAGGTATGTACATTTCATGACATTTTATGGATGTCACACTGTATTAATTATGTAGATCAGAAAAAAAGACACTATGTTTTAAAAAGCAACCAGACAACTAGAAGAATCTACTGACCTTTAAAAATGGAGTTAAAGGATAACTTTAACTAACACTATCTCTTAGTTATGAAGATTACTGAGTCATTCTTGACCATGGAGATGTTAAGTATGTGAGAACTTTTTCTCATGTTCAGATGGAAGAATCAAACATTGTTAAACTATGAGACTATAGGAAAGACGCTGTCTCTATTACTAATACAGGAAATTTCTGTCAGCAGCAAGGCTGCTAGTCTTAGTCAAAACAAAGCTAAAGCAATCGGCACAGAATACAACATGAAGGGCTACAGCAAAACTAACACGAATTGCATCATTACAGAAAACCACAAGAGATTATATGCAACGACTGGTATTGAATGAGAGAATACTCCCAGAATTGCAGAAACACAACAGCGCTTCCTCTTTTGTCCTGAAAGCAGAATGCCTTTGTCTTGTTTTAAACTTATATAATACACCTATACTGCTGTCAGTCTAAGCTTGAATCCTACAATGAATATATTTTACATTTCAAAAACAGGAGACTAAATGACGTGGCTTAATTGCCATATTGTTGACGCAAGTGCAGTTGCTTACGTGCAACATACTGTAAATCAATGGTTGTGTGTGTACAATTGTGTCATACGATACCTGTGCAGACAACCCAAACAGACAGAAGTAGTAGTCATTGTGTGCCAATCCAGAGAGAAAATGTGATAGGTGCTCCATCTCTTCTGGTTTGACACACAATGAGGCAAGGAAATTGGACAATGGTGTTTCCTGCAATGCATGGGTACACAGTCTTAAAAACAAAACAAAACAGGAACACCGATTTAGTTTGCATCATATGCTGCTTTCGTGTGTTACTCACTGGTTGTTCCATTATAAATTGTTAGTTGTACAAAAACCAAAGGCCCTTCATTTATACCACAAGAACAAATGCGTCATATGTATAGGTATAATGAAATGTGATCACACATGTGTACGTGTACAGCATTCACATAGAGGCCTTCTCGGCTCTGACATCTGCAGCACAATTACAAAAGAATCACAAAATACAAAAGAGTCAACAATAAATTGCTTTTGTAATTAATTTCATTTTTTTACAGAAGTGTGAATACATGCTTCATGTATCTTAACACAATTCAATTTAACATGGTGATAGAAATTGAAACATTTAAGGATCATGTGGTGATGGGGCCATGAATGTGGAAAAAAAATCAGAGCCTCATAAAAACCAGTGGAATTCATCATCTAGGGACCATAAATGTCTGTACAAAGGTCAATACTTGTGATAGACTTCAAGATATTTGAATTGCTGGACCAAAGTAGCAGACTGTCCTCCGACCATTACGCCCACAGAAGTTGTTTGTCACTACCCTGTCATATGACCAAAAGGAACAAGGACATCATAGTTAGGTTCAAGCACTAAATAAAGAGGGTTAGGGTTATAACAAAAGATATGTTTTGTCTTGAAAATCTCATCACATGTGGCACATGACTGGTACAGGAACAGCATGTAGCCTCCTGTGGGAAAGCCCTGTGACTTGTTAATGTATCCAGTGGTCCCAACCTCCTCCTTACAAACTTTTCAGTAGCCATATAGTAATAAGTATCTTTTGGTCGTATTTAGCTGCTGGTACAAATGACCTATATAGTCATAAGTCACACTCTTAGAGTGAACTAACATGTCACTAAATAAACTTCGTATTGCTCTCCTGTGGATAATGAGTTACAAGCAGATTTGGTTTTTACCTAGCCTCAAATATATTGTTGACATGTTCAACAGACATGTCTTGTTCGTCTTTCTTGACATGACCAATTGTTTATCATAATGCACCACATATAAAAAAACACACAAATTATACTATAGTAAAAGACAATAAATGACCACAAACAGCAGTGCTATGAGCAGTCCTTCTTAGCCACTATAACTGATTATTAGGCTTCTCTGTACTTGCCTGCTTTAACCACCACCCCCCTCTCATCTCAATCTTCCCATCATGCTGCAGGCAACTAAACAGATCCTTTGTTTTGGGTCTTGGAGATGCCATAAAAAAGCAGACTTTGTTCTATGCTTTCTCTCTTTCTCTTGCTCTTTTCTCTCTGTCATCTGCCCTTCCAACCCTCCCTCCCTTGTTTCACCCAACCAGCAGATGGTTAATGATTCATGGACTGGGTGCACACATGCTATTGTGAGTGAGCATTACTCTGTGGACGTGCAGGGTGGGCACTGCGTTTTGCGGATGGATCAGCTGATATTGTTCTGTTAAAGACTGAGTGACAGCACTTGTAGATTGGCAGTAGTTTATCACATGTACAAATACAATTTTTCAAATGGTTGTAAATAGATCACTAAACACACACAGGAAATATGCTATTGAAGCATGTTTAAGTAAAGAGTTATAGTAAAATCAAATTTACATATTAAAATTTACTTTCAAAAAAAATGTGCTTTGCTGCAATGACTGTCTGACACATCCGTGGCATTGAGTTTATGCAGATATACAGCTGTGAGTTTCTTCTAGGCCTTGTGCAGAACTTCCCAAAGGTCTGGTGTGCTGGTTGGCAGTGTTCCCAAACTCTAGCTTGTCCCACAGTGTGTAGTTGTTTCCAATTTTTTTCTTGGCAGTGTGTATATATACACACATTAGTGTATCTCAGTAAATTAGAGTTTTGTGAAAAAGGTAATTGTTTTGGAATTTAAGTCAAACATGAAACTCTATCATGTCATAGATCCATTTCATGCAGTGAAATGTTTGAGCTTTGTAAGTTTTGTAATATAATTATAATAATTTCAGTTTATAGCTAATGAAAATCATAAATCAAGTATCTCAAAATATTAATTCCTTCCTTATGAGCTTGACGTAATTACTATTCATACAGTATAAATACTTTGTGTCTCCAGTTCTGTACACACAACCACAATCATTGTGAGAACTGCTAAATTGACAGTTGTCCAGACAACGGTCATTGACACCCTTTACAAAGAGGATAAGCCACAGAATGTTATGGCTGTTGGCAGAGTGCTGTATAGGGATGGGCCTATCAATTCTCTGGTATCAATGCTTCGATACCCGCTGGATGATATTTTGGAGTTGATACTTTTTATCTCAATACCACTTGCTAATTCAAAACAGGCAATTTGTTTTTTTATTTCTGATAATTTTACGCATTAAATTTATGTGTGAAAACCACGCCGGGGATATTTGAGATAGTCTTCCATGTCACATGATTATGGCAACCTACCAGATGTCAGTGCTGAAGGTTCGCTGCACAGCCTCAGTCAAGCACTACCTTAATCCTCACTACGCTGCTCAGTGATCTCAGAGTCAGCAGCTCCATGACAGAAATAAAGTGCAGTGTATCAGCAGTCCATCAGAATTCTCTTTCAGTTGAGGATGACATGTTATAATGTTTTACTGGTTTAATGCAAGTTCTTGAGCACTATGTTAGTTTTTCAATTTAAAGAAATTTAATACATTTTGTAGTAATTTGTAGTTTAATTACTTTATTTCTAATTTTTAAAAAAATATTTTCATCTTATTTTTATTACATTTACTCATTGGTCTATTTTATTAGAATTTCTTTCAAATATTAATTTAAAATTTCATATAACACTGTGCAATCATCCCTTTTTTACTGTTATTGCATCCGTATCAATGAAAAAGTACTATGACCTTATAGTATTGTATCGAAAGGAAAATTATTGATATTATTATTGATATCCCTAGAGCCATATCGCAGCATATTCATGGAAATTCAAGGGTAAGGGAAAACTGTGGTAGGAAAAGGTTCACAAGCAACAAGAATGACTACAGGCTAAATATTATCAAGCAAAGCTGAATCAAGAACTTGAGAAAACTTCACATGAAGACTGGACTCAGTACATCAAGACCCACCTTAAGGACATGGGCTACAATGGGCCACTCCTGAACCAGAGGGCCATGTCAAATATTTAAATATTTTGAGATACTGGATTTTTTATTTTGTATAAGCATATATGAATATATATATATCTCTCTATCTCTCTCTCTCTCTCTTTCTCTCTTTCTCTCTCTCTCTATATATATATGTATAAGTGTGTGCGTGCGTGTGTGTATGTGAGAGAGAGAGAGAGAGACAGAAGGCAGAAGTGGTTACCAAATTCAAAGCAGTAATCATTGACTTAAGCCCTATTCACTCATTCCCTACTTCCTGTATAATGTACACTAAGCAGGTCGGTCGGGAGTGAGCAGACATTTGACATTTTGGACACTTACTAACTAGTGTCACGTTGCGTCATCACTAAATGATGTTTGAGCTGCATGACGGTAATTTACTCATCGCTAAAATGGGGAGCATTGCATTGTGGGATAGGATACATCCTGTGCATTCTACTTTTAGTGTTGCATTGTGGGATACATTATCCACTATATAGTGCACTCAGATTAAACAACCTCAACATTCGGGCACGACTACAAAACAGCAAACACTATATATAGTAAATAGAGGGTGATTTTGGGGTGATTCTACCATAGTTTGGCTGAGTAAGCCGTCCGTTTTTTGTACTTCTTGCCATTAAAACTCTGTTTGATCATTGTGCCTCAGTCTCTCTCAGTAACAGTATCTCTGCTTGCACCTCACCCTCTCTTTTCATGCTCCACCTCTCCAGTTCTTTTTCTCCTTTCTCTAAACTTAGCCCCCTGGGGATGTACCTCTTCTCAGGTTACAAATCTCCCTGACATCTACCACTAACACAGCCTCCTCATCAACAACCGTTTACTCCACCCCCTCAAAAACAAATTCATCCAGAAAACACTTCTGCTCAACAGAAATCTACAAGGTGACAGTATGTTGAAACCCCATCTTTCTTCATCCACTCTTCCTGTAGCTGGAGACAGACAGTGAAGGGAAGTGATTAAACTGTAGCAGTTTTAAGCTTCATGGTGCTATTACAACAGTGTGATAGATACTAAAGCTCTCTCTCTCGCACACACAAACACACACACACCCACACACACACACACACACACACAATCGACTATGTAATCCAAATGTAAAAACACTGTATTGTAAAACCAAGGCTTTCCAGGGTCTCATGTGCATTAAGAAACATCGGTAAAACCCAGAAAGGAGGTCACATCCAGCGTTCTCTCAACACTTTCACTCCTCCCAGGGAGTAGACTACCTACCACGACACACAGCAATTTCTTATCCACGGGCAGCTGACATTATTCTCATTCCATGCATGTGTGAGTGGAACACTCAGCTGGCAGGAAATTCAAAGAATTCAACTTAAAAGTGCAACCAGTTCAGTTTTCAGAGGTTCAGATATCAGAGGAGAAAGGCTGTAATCTTGTAATTCAACAAACTGACTTGCTCATGTTAGCCCACACAGAGCTAAGTCTGTATTGCATTTAAAACCAAAGTACAATACTGACCTACATAGACTATACTGCATTTTGCTGCAGTATGCTATGCTGTGCTTTCTAGAGAAAACTGTGGTACAATAATTACAAATCTGTCATTGGCTGGAAGAGTGAGCCTCACTCATAATCTTTTAGAAATGTCTCAGCAGTGCTGCCAATTGCTGTTCGATTAGTCTGTCACAGGAGATTTGGACAGCACCTCTCCTCGTTACTGTCATGGCCCCATTTATGATCTGACTGTTTAAATTATTATCAGGTATTGAAGACTTATTGAAGCAAAGGACAAAGCATTTGGTGTGTGAATGTGGACTTTTCCGCAAGGAAGCTCTCTTTCTCTGGTGGGAGCCTTTGTCTTTTGACTTGTATGTTTCTGTTAACCTCAAATTAATTGAACAAATGTGCAAGAGCTGGCCCTCAGCTAAGCAGTCCCAAATGGAGGACTGTGAGGAGAAATCCCAGAGCAATGGAGAAGCCTGAAGGAAAACTCTGCTACTGCAACACAGAACCAATCCTCAAACCAGCATGGAAACTAAATGAGCAGCACTCCAGTGTATCACTGGTGACAGCGCTCCATCCTCATCCTAAAATGCCAAAAAACAGGTGATTGCAGAAGACAGATGAGCAGCCAGGCACAGAAATGAGTAAAGAAGACACTGTATGCTGCATCTGTGGGTTGAACTGAGAAGAAGAAGATGTTTTTAGGAATTTAGAGACCTTAATGTAGACATGAGCTGTAACCAAAATCATCCCCTACTCACTATACGGTGTGCTTTCCATTTGTATGCAAATGTTGAGTGTGTAAATGTGTATAGTGCACTCAAAGTATCGCACAATGCAACACTAAAAGTAAAGCGTATGGCAGGTACAACTTACTCATCTGATAAAAAGAAAGCAAAGGTGATCATCAGGGTTATACTGCTCAGCATTGAGATCCCATTTACTTTACCCCCAGTTATTCTTGAATAATGGTTAATGTGTACTGTATTTCAGCAACTTAAAGGGAAATGTATCAGCATGTTAAATAAACAAAGAGTCAATGACCAAAACCACAGAGAACTATCACCGCATGTTTTAGTCTTTCTTGTCATTTGTTGGTTTTACATTACATACATTTTATATTTTATTTTAGCTTTTTGGATTTGAAGTTTTTCCCTAAAAGATGCTTTAAACTTTAAATTGAAAAGAAACCAATCCTATTTGGTACATTTTAATACATTCCCAATGTGTTAATATATAAATAGGATATGCTATTGTTATACTACTGACAAAGCATCAAGACAAATTGAAAGATTTTACACAGTAAACACAAATAAACTAGAAACTACTTTTATATATTTGGATCATATTCAGGTACATTAGCTTTTAAATAAATGCAGCCCTGCTGATGTTCTACAGAAAAGAAAGAAAGCGGTGCAGACATGATGGTTCACGACTTTCGCATAAAGTCACATGTGCCCTTCAGCTGTATTAGTCGCTTGTTTACATCTTTCTACAAAACAAGTTTAAATGACAATTCACATTTGGGGTTTCACAAAACCTATATATTATAGGCAGAAAATGCAGGTAAATCATACAAACTTTAGCAATATGCAGTATTCATACAAAATGCATGTGTCTTTGTCCAACATACATTGTCTAGTGGTTATAGAGGCAGACCAAGAAAAAATGCCCTTTTTAATGAAAATAGCAAAATTGTTATATTACTTAAATAATAGTTTAAGTTTAACACATCGTGGCACTGAGTAGTTTACACCCACCATAAAAGAAAAATTAGTTTAACAGCTGTGTGCCTATATCACTGCACTGTTTGTTAAAGCTGGACTAGCCTAAACTCTCTGCTAAGTTGCTAAGTATGTCATTTTTAGGAGACAAGGTGGGCTCTTTTACATAAAGTTACTCTTTATACTTTATAAGTAGGAATCGGCCTAGGTTGCACCCCCTACAGACATTATACTGCTGTGGCACAAGTGACAAGCAGTAAAAGTGGTGCCTACATTTTTATATGTAGCTACTGTATAGCTGGGAAGTAGAGGCCAGTTAATCATTATAAAACTATAACCTTGCAGCCCTGCCTCCAACGTTACTATGTTGCTATTTAACTAAACTGCAAGTGCTTTAAAGGTTAATGCTACCCCAACCAACAAGGAGGTCTGGGAACATTGTGTCATGGTCTCTGGCCTGAGCTCTTGGTTTCATGTCATATTTGGTCAACCTTCTGTTTCTGCTCTCTTCCGCTCTAGTCTGTTGCAATTTACAAGATCATTTACATCTGTGCATACACCCCTTTATAAGCAGGTCTGCAGCACTCTCTCCCCTACCAGATTGTCTGCCAAACTCCTTTGTGAAGCAACTTTCCAGCTACCTGAACCTAACTCATCTGTTTAGCTGGTATGACATGGATCTGTCCCTGGACCTGATTACCTGTTTTGACCCCTGGCTGCCCTGTCTCCCCAGTGCGTTCTGCTCTGATCTTGTTTCCTGCTGCACCCCTTTGGATCCAACTTAATCAGCTCTCTGGACTCCGAATCTTGGAACGATCTGTTTGGATACTGTCTGTGGATCCCGAATCTGGAATTTGCCCAGCTCAGCTCAGCTCTGTTCGCACCTAACTTTTAATGTTTCGCGGGTCAAGCCAGAAGTCAAGTGCTCCAGCTAAGCTCAGCTCTGTTCTGGTCCAAGCTCTCCACCTGCACAGTCATGACATACCTCCTCTACCCCCCTTGGAAGTGAGTGATTAACCTAAATTGTGCATTAAGACTACTTGCCTGTAAACTCAGAACCCTGCCTAACTACTCCCTCTTGTCCATGGTGTTACACCCATCCACACTACTCGCCATGTCCACCCTGGTCCCCTCAAGTCTCCCCCTGCAGAAGACTTCACCACCAGTTTTATAAATAAAATCCATAAACTCAGTTTTGTGTTGTCGGCCTTTGGTTACTGAGTCTGCTCGCCTTTGCCAGTTCAGTTTCTGACTGTACCATATGGCCAGAAGATGGACTCCACCAACAGCCAGAACTGGAGAGTGCAGGTCGAAAGTCAGTTGGCTTCCTATACAGGCAAACTCGACTCCCTTGCTGACGAAATTCGGATTCCCACCAGACAGTTTGATTGTTTACTATTTCTGGTCCTAGCTCTGACCCTCCCAACCAAGCAAAGAACATTCCTACTCCTGAAAGATATGAGGGTGAACCCGAGTCCTGTCTGTCATTTCTGGTGCAATGCGAGATACAATTTAACATTAAATCCTCCTCTTTCCCCACAGAGGAATCTAAAGTGTCATATGTCATGTCTCTGTTCACAGGCCCCGCTTGTCAATGGGGAGTTGCATAATTGCTCAGTGACGCTCCCATTATTCACTCTTACTCCGCGTTCTCCCAGGCGCTAATCAAAGCTTTTGATCTACCCCAACCAGATAAGGAAGCACCTATTTACCTTCAATCTCTCAAGGTAACCGACCAGCACAAGAATATAAAAGTTTCAGTTTCATATCCTGGCAGCACTAAGTGGTTGGAAGGAGACAGTGCTAGATAACATGTTTTACAGAGGCCTGTCAGAGAGACTCAAAGATGAAATGGCACCAAGAAACCTTCCATAAACCCTGAAATAATGGATTTGGCTTTCTGCATCGACCGGAGAAAGTCCCGGAGAAACAGCTGAATTGAACTGTGACCACTAATTCCCTCGTTCTTGCTCCTCTCCAAGACCGCCAGAGTCTCTCCCTGCAGCCTCTGTAACCAGAAACGAGGAACTAGAACCAATGCAAATTGGCAGAACCCGCTTGTCTTCAGAAGAGAGAGCGCGCAGATTCAGAAACAATCTGTACTTATACTGTGGTGGGCTGGGCCACAGGGTTTCATCGTGTCCTGTAAGAGACACTGCTCAGCAGTCTAAAAGGGGGTGCTGCTGAGCTGCACTCCTGCCTCCCTACAAAAATCTCTCCCGTATTGCATTCATGCACAGTTAGCTAGGGACCTGAGCCTGCAACTTCAATATCATCCACTCCTCCTCACACCAAACTGAACCTGTAAGCATTTCTATTGACAGTCATCACGAATCTATCTGCTTTCATGTTATTCATTCCCCCCAGCTCCCTTTGGTGCTTGGAGGCTCTTGGTTACTAGGACATAACCCGCACATCAAATTGAAGTGTGGCCAGATTCTTGAATAGAGTCCTGCTTGCCTTAACACCTGCTTCTGTGCTGCACCCTCTGCCTCCTCTCCTGTAGCAAACCCAAGTGAGGAGGAATCCTTGGATCTTTCAAGGGTACCTGAGGTATATTTAGACCTAAAAGAAGTCTTTTGTACAACTAAAGCCATCTCTCTCTCCTCACATAGACCATATAATTGATCTTATTCCTAGCTTCTCTGTCAGCTCTGAAGCTATGCAGAATAATCTGGACGAGGACCTGGCTGCTGGACTCAACCATCCCTCCTCTTCACCTGCCCCTATATTAACTATAGAGGACTAAATTAAATCACCATCATCTTTACCAAACTGGACCTTTGTAATGCCTATCACCTGGTTCGGATCTGAGAAGGAGACGAATAGCAGACTGCCTGGACACTATGAATATCTGAAACTGCCCTTTGGTTTGACAAATGACCCTGCTGGTAGATATGACTAATACATTCGTCTTTGTGTATTTAGACAACATCCTAACCTTCTCAAAGTCTGAGACATGTGAAACATGTACAGCAGGTCCTGCAATGTCTCTTTCTCCTTCCTGGTTTGCAGAACTTCTGGTGGCCGACCCTTCCCAGGGATGTAAGAGAATTTGTGTCTGCCTGTACCACTTGTGCTCAGTTCAAGCCTCACACACATACAACCTGCTGGTTTCCTGTGCTCTGCCCTGTGGCCATACCTGTTTGGCCCTGGTTACAGATTTCATTAGATTTTATTACTGGTTTAACCCTTTCCAATGGACATACTACCATCCTCACAGTTTTAGATAGATTCTCCAAGATAGTTCACTTCAATCCCCTTTCCAAACAAAGAGACTGCAGACCTGCTCATACATTACTTTTTCCAGTTCCATGGAATTCCGAAGGGACATTGTTTCTAACAAAGGCCCCCAGTTCACTGCCAAATATTAGTCAGAGTTTTGCAGACTCTTGGTGACCTCTGTCAGCCTGTCATTCTGTTTTCACCCCTAAACGAATAGACAATCTGAATGCTTGAATCAGGCGCTAGAGACCACCTGCCAACTTCTGTGTGCATATGAACTAGCATCCTGGTCAAAGAATGTGGTTTTGGTGGAATGGGCACATAATCCTCTTCCTTCTGCCACCGCAGGTTTGACATTGTTTCAGGTTGTGTATGGTTATAAACCTCCTCTCTTTGACACCCAGGAACTCGAATCATCTGTTTCGTCTTCCCAAGCATCTGTCTGGATGTGCCATCTTGCCTGGAGGTGAGCCCGTGCTCATCTGTCTCAAGTGGTCCACTCATATGAAATCAGCCAACAGATGAAGCTCAGCTGCTCCTGCCTACTTAGTGAGCCAAATAGTCTGGCTCTCGACCTGAAACACCCTCATCTGGTTGAGAATGGAAAGTTGGTATCCCAGTTCATCGGTTCTTTCCCCTTAGCTAAGGTGATCAATCCTGGCAGTTTGGCTGTGCTTACCCAGAGCACTGAGAATTCACCCAATTAGTCCTCCAGCTCAGCTCTGTTCTGCTTCCGGCTGTCCACCTGCACATTTGTAGCATGCCTCCTCCACCCCTCTTGGCAGCGAGTGAGTAACCTAAATTGTGCATTCAGATTACCCGCCTACAAACTAGGAACCCTGCCTAACTACTCCTTCTTGTGTCATGTCCACCCCTGGTCCCTTGACAGTATGTTGAAAATTCATGTATTTGTGACTTTACATTTACATATATTATCCAAAAAACATCAATCTAGTTGCTATTATGTTTTCTCTAAAACATATTTGCCATTGCAGTTGAGTTTTATAGAAGTGTAATTTTTAGAAGACAGGGTTGGATTTGCAGCATTTGACATGATCACAAGAGCAGGAACTACGAAAACAAAGCATCAATTTAACAGGAAACTGTGAGAACTGTATTTTTTATAAATGAATTGTACATATAGCAATAAAGTCCTTCTCCGATGTTCTGCTAGTATTTAGTGAACAGGTGTCAAAAGTCTTCATTCATGTGTAAATGGGCAACATAAGCCTATTTAGAAATGGGTCAAATTAAAGTTTTTGCTATGATATAAAATGAAAAAACCTTACTTGATTATTCTAGTTCACATTCGACACTAAATACATTTTGGAACCACTTAAGCCAGGGTGTAGCTCCACATCTTAAACCACAGATGTTTTCACATTGTAATTTGCGCCCTGCCCAAGAGCTGCTCCCTGCTTACACTACACATTTTGTCTAATAAAATGATTTGGCTTTGACTGTTCAGATTTTGTATGTCACATCCTAGAAATTTCTCCTATTAATTGGTTGTATGACATAAAAGCTAGACTGAAATATAGAATATAAGCCTATAGTGATAGATGATCATAGACTGATTGACCTGACTTGAAAGTACCACCTTTATTTGTTGCGACCTGGCAGAAGTTGGCAGGTTTTGTTGCATTATGTAACCTCCTTTCACCCAGTATGAGAAGCTTAATATATATTTTTTTCGTGCTCATCATGCTTTTAGAAATCTATCCTTAGTGCCTGCGTCACTGCAACAGACTGACTCATTGCAACACACATCATTTATTGGCTACAGTCTACTTTTACTTAAGATTATGTACATTTGTATTTGTGTAAATAACTGAGTCCTTCTACAACAATTCTATCAATAATTCTACCTAGTGCTCAGTCAAAGACATCACTGACCAGGCAGCAGTGGTCCACCAGCTGTGTGTGTTTAATAATTACAACATCTAAGCTGCGCTTAGCAAGTGTTCGGAAATACTGGTTTCCTTTCCCTGATCCTACCGTGTCATTTACAACATCTAAATTTACACGTTACTTATTCAAAAGATAAAAAGATCAATGACTTTTGTCTCTTCAGGGGTCACCACAGCGGAATGTGTTCAGCATATTGATTTGACATGAGTTTCTATGCTGGATGCCCCAACCCTCCCATTTTGTCCAGGTTTGGGACCAGCACCAGGGTGTCCCTTGGGGATTGGCCAGTGCCACACCTGGTGGGGTGGAATTTGAGCCCACGACCTTCTTCATCCCAGCCAGCCACCAGGCCCCCATCTTAACTGCTTATCCTGTTCAGGGTCATTGGGGGCTGGAGCCCATCCCAGCTGTCATTGGGCGATAGGCAGGGTACATCCTGGACAGGTCTCCAGTCTATGTCATTGTAATGAGAAATGTACTTTTTGATGCAACAAGTTTTTCAAGCTAAACATCCATAAAGATGGTTTGTCACCACCGCCTCTCATATGACCTATAAAAGCATCTGGTAAACAGCAGGTGTTTTGAAGTAGCACCATAATGGCAACTGATGTACAGGCCCCTCCTCATCATGGAAGCAAACAAACCCCTGGTTTTCAACGTGGAACCATTGTGGTTTGGTAAAGTTGAAGAGCAAATACAACACAGATGATTGACTGGAATAAACATTGTAAAGTATTGGATTTTGTGACTCAACAGCCAGTTCTAATTCCTGAGGTGTCAAAAAGCATCGCTTTGTGCTGTCCCTTCTGTGTTACATGCTGACGCTTGAGGTACCTGTTTGTGTCAGTGATCAAGGCTTGGAGCGTTCAGTGTCATGTACCTGTAGTGTCAATATGATATGCCAAAGGACCTAAAAAGCAGTGCAATTTGATGCATTAAGACGTGTCATTATTTGATGCAGTGGGATGAGAATGTATTGGGCTCGACTCAAACACCCACCCCCAACCTCCTGCCAGTGCAGGAAGACATTCTCCTTTGCTTGAGTCACAATTACTACAGTTGCTAGAGGTGCCTGAATATAATATGGGGCTTTTTGTCTTTAGTAACCGGCTGGCATTTTTCAGTATTTTACAGGGGTAGAATTTCATTTTATCAGAATCAAGGAAACGTACATTCTTGGATATCTTGATGCTTCAAAACATGTGTTTATCACTTTATGTCCCCAAATTACTAGGACAGAAAGAAAGGATGACTTGTGAAATCTAATCACAGCCATTGTTGATATGTCTGTGGATATGTCAGAAAACAGCTGCTTAGTTGGAGCAGAGGATGGAAATTATGGGCTAAACACAACACTCCTCGGAACTACAGATAATTTAGAGTTACTTAGTATCTGTACTTACCACAATGGTTCATACATGCCTGTATGTTAACACAGTATGGATACAGTGTTGTGATGGAGCATTCTGCAAGTAAATTGCACTGATTAGGCCGGAATTTTCACTGGCAATTAATATATAATTTCAACCCTGTCTCCTAAACATTATGTTCCTATACAGATAAACTGCAAATGCGATTACGTTTTCCTAGAAAATGTAATTTCAACCACATTACCTTTCCTGTGAACATTATGACAATATGTTGTCATGCAACATAAATGGTGAGTTGCAAATTGATGTTGATACTGAACATATCAAAATAAATGTTACCAGACAACGTATTTTTGTCTGCCAAAGTATCTGATCTTGCAGGAAAATATTTGCTTTTATTTTCTGAAGTTAGATGAGATCCAGCAGGACAAAGTCCAGTTTATTTGACTACAGCATTGTTAAAGCTTTTTATGGTTGTGATTGGTTGTGAAGATCAAGGATTGGTGTCTAACAGTCGTTTTACACAAAACGTGTTTTATCGCTTTTTAACACATCGCCGATCTTACTCTAAACCTAAAGTCAGCAGTTTTCTTGCCTGAACCTAACCAGACACAGGACGGGAGCAGACTTGGGGACTAAAGTCGGGTCATTGAGTTGACAGTCCTAGGCATTATAAAGACACCATTTCCTCAACCACCTTCTGGCTGCTCCCTTTCCCTTAATGAAAGTATCTATTTATTCATTCAAAAAACACAATGCGGCATCCTACAAAAACGTAATTCCGTTTGCAGTTTAGTTGTATAGGAACATAATATTTAGAAAACAGAGTTGAATATGTTGACCCTTTGAACACAGAATTCTGGGGTATTGTGATAAAAACTGAAACTCAACCTCTTTCAGTAGTCTCTGAGATGTGGGAAAAAGACAGTAATACTCTGCCTATTTAGTCACTGTTGCAATATCTGAAATGAGGCTGCCAGGTAAACATTATGAAATCATGATTATAAAAATGTAAATGAGTACTGGAGAGATTTGTTCTCTCATGCAGCTTATTCGTTGTATACGTTCTTACTGCAAGTGTATTACTTATATAACAGACACTGTGTGAGAACCTCTAGAGCTGGAGTTTATTTAGAGAATGTTTAGTCAGAGAATGACTCAAAGGGAAATCAATCTTGAGTTTGACCAGATGGGTTTTATGCTTGATTGAACTGTGTACACTGAAAGAAACACAGCTTGTGAATAGTGAAACTCCGTATCAAATGGCACCTCTTAACTGTAGCTTCCAGTAAATTAGCACCGTGTCTGTTGTTAGCAGCAGATTTTCTAATGTCAAACTTGAGCAACAGCTGTTAACTTGCAGTGTTAGTGTGGGTACCAGCACACTGCAGTGCACAATTCACTTCAGAGAGCTGACTTGAGTCGAAACTCTTGCTAGTCAGGCAGACTCAGAGTTCAGACAGACAGAAGTGGAGAGGTTGACCGTCACCACAGACCACCTGCTGCCTCTTTGAGCTGACCTGACGTCTGCCACTGACAGATGACGAAGATGAGGCTGTGTTGCTGGAGGGCTCTCAGAGAGCACATGAACAATTCCAGAAGAAAGGAGAGCCTGTCTGAGGCCGCTGATTTTGACAGGGCTTTCATTCAACAGCATCTGCCCATCACTGCTGTCTGTGTCGAGCCAGACTCAATAGGCTGATAGATTCAAGAGACACTCACAGGAAAACAAGCCTTTGCTTTATGATTTAGTCAATGAACCTGTTCAAACAGTGCCAACTCTATGTTAGTACACTGACTTTATAGAGTATGACACCATAAAAGGACTGTGCTTCAGGAATAAATGGTGTGTCATGATATTGGTGATGCCTAAGGGGGATGAAAGGGCAGACTTGAAACAAACAAATCCAGTTTGCAGGCTGTTTGTCTAAAGCCTCAAAAGCTGTACATTTAATGATATAGTAATAGGCTTAGTTTGTTTCAAACAAAGTACTTGTGATTTTCAGTTTTCCAATGATCACTATCTGTGTTGTTTTATTATACTATTATTTTTTATTAATATTTTCTGTATACAGACAAAAGTACCCTTTAGCATTATTATTGGATGATCCAGGAGCGCCACTTTTTGGCTCCCTGGGAACAAGGTGCACTTTTACGTCAGTATTGGACGCTTCAGGAGCATCAACGTTTGGCACCACAGGACTTTATATACAGAAAAAACTGCATTAGGGTTAGGGAAAATACTTTAAGGGTAAAAACTAACAGTGACATTGACCCGGCAAATATTGAAGCGTTGGGGTTTGTATTTAACTACACTGAAAGCTCATAGCATCAATCACCAACTTAAATGGGTACCCAAAGTGTCAGCAAGTAACGCAGAGGGGACTGGACAAAGCAACGCTTTTTGATGCCTTGGAAAGAGAACGGGCCGGTGTAGGAGATACTTTTCCATAGAGAATGTTATTTCATTTAAAATTTGAACACAGCTCGGATCAGTTTTACACTCTCCGATAAATCATTAGATTATTAGATCAATTTAAAAATCTGCAGCCTAAATCATGTGCCCTTTGTTTTAACTGCAATAAAGAAATGTTGTTTTGCTGCTTATCCAGAGTTGGGTCATGGTGGCAGCAGTTTTAATACAACGTGGTCAAGACATCCTCTTGGGGGATCCCAAGGTGTTTCCAGGCCAGATCAGATATATAATCTCTCGAGCATGTCCTGGATCTAACACAGGATCTCCTACCAGTTGGATGTGCGTGGAAAACCCCCTGTGAAAGATGTTTCCTAGAGGCATCCTGACTTTAACCACCTCAAGTATCTTCTTTCAACGCAAAGGAACAGGGTCTGCACTCTAGAGAGGTCCAATATGCCAAAAAGTGATGACAGGATTTCCATTAAACAAGGTTAACATAATTGAGACCGCTTATCCCAAAGTAAAACTATGTGACTACTGCAACAATCAGGAGAGTGCTGGGTGTGATGTTAAGTATCAAAGAAGCAATTAGGCTGTATGTTTTAATGGCAAAGAAAACTGTAAAATGAGAATAAAAAATGGAAAGAAAACACTTCTGGGACCAGCTGCCCCTCCTCCTGTGCTACACTATCTCCCATGTGTTAAAGTAGACTTGAACTTCTTTGTTCAAACATGTCTTAAACGTCTATTTCAAACTCTGTTTCATTCTTCAATGATCTATGTCCGTTGAATTTTTGTAGTGCAATGCCAAAAATCTTGAAGGAGGGATTGTGCAAAAATGTTTGTAGTTATCTCTATTTATACCATTCATCATGTTGACAATAAAATAACTTGTAAATGACACAGAAATAATTACTGTATAACACCTGCGTGTGTTCAACAAGGCAGTACTGACAACAAATTGTGAGGCTCTGGTAAAGCTGTCGTTATTGGGGCTTTTGTTGAGGATGTTTATTTACATGCTCCGCTATAGATGAAGATAAATTGGCTGTTAACTTCACACTGACAGAGTCGAAAACTGAGGGCTTTGATCTCACCTGCATGTCCTATTCTCTAGCTGGGTTTAGCCACCGCATTGTTTTGCTCTACACGATGTTCTGGGGCATCACACATAGACAGATATGTAGATCTTATTAATTGTTCAAACAGAGGACATGATGGAGCTAATTATATCTATTTGGAAAAAAAAGAAGATTTCCTTCTAGAACATGGCATCATAGTTGTCCTGGACACCACACTCACTACATCTCGCGACCTAGATGTGGACAGTGTGTTGAAGAACCATAGAGTGGATGGCCTGGAGCGTATTTGTAAATGGGGGTCACCACTGGTGCAGAAGAAGTGCATGTGGCAAGATTTCTTCACATTGATGAGAGTGCTAACAGGATTGGGAAACCCCAGCAGGGCTGGAAGGCTCCATGGGCAACGTAGGCTGTAAACTGTACAGTGGTGTCTCTTTAAGCTTCGCTGCATTTATGCTGTCTTTTTGTCTTGGACCATTGTGGCTTACAGACAATGTATGATTTTGACAGACAAATGTAGAAGCTCTTTTCCCTAACTTCCTGTATATTTGTAGCAGGATCAATACAGTAGGCTTTGTCCACCATTAAAGCTCTCTTGACATTATAATAATCAGCAAAAATCTAAATATTGTACAAAAAAGACTGTAGATGTGCCTCAGAAAAACTGATTGTACTAAAAAAAAAATTTCTAATTCACAAAGTAGATAAATAAAGCTAAAACTCTGGGGTTGTTTTAATGCTGTGGCTGATCCCTGTATGCTCAGATTAAGTAGTGCAAAATGTATTGCTGGCTACTGCACTGATAATAAACGCCTCAAAACCACCTGTGTATCGAAAGCAGCGTCATTCTGCTGGCATTTAATCAGAGAGAGCAAACCAAATTATTCCAGCAAATGCATGGAAATGATGAAATTATGCTGGACAGATGTTGATAACCTCTGGTTTGAAGTGTGCATGTGTCGAGAGTACACCAGCGTTCCTTGCAACCATCCACCTGATGATCATGTTTTATACTTGAAACGCCCAAAAGTATAACCTGCTTAAATATGGTCCTGTTTCTAGGTATTTTCAGCATTGATCTTAAAAAAAAACCTGAGTCAAAGCAGTAAGCTTGAAACAGGAGGTTGAAAACCTTACAAAAAGAAAAAATATAATGTAGTCTAGTTTTAAATAGTGTTAACACTTACTGTAATATTTTCTTTTTTTCCTCAGTTAACAGAAAACACTTATTTAAAAACAGAAGGTACATAACCATCTACCTCAAAGCATAAAACTACATGAGCACATGGCTAATTTGAATTTGGAATAGTAACTTCCACAATATTTTATCACAGCTGAATACATGATTATAGAAATCCCCAGCACACACTCACAAAAATACCTCTGTCCAAACACACATGGTAAGAAATTCCACACAGTTCAACAAATGTTATGCCAACGAACCTGTAGCATTCTTACGATAAACTATAGCCAGTCTCTTTTTTGTTTTTTTTTCCTCTCATCCTCATTCTTTAATCTCATCCCTGTTCTGTCTGAATGTCCCAGGCATAAACAGCATCTTTTAAACTTCCCATTAGTATTTTTAGCAGCAGCTGGACGATTGACTCTAGAAAGTCTAGTCACATTGTCCACAATACACACACCTGAACATAGGCTCTAGTAACTTCCTGTCAGCATTACCAAGTTGTGCTAAGGCAGATATATTATGACACACAATTTATACTTTATAAAAAAATTAATATAATTAAACTGGCTTTGAAAATGTGATTTGATTAGAAAGTACTTTAATATTTACATTTGTTGACCAGTGAAGTGAAATGTATGTATCAACATAGTATCAATGTGTATGAAATTTGGGTTTCAGGGTTTTTCCCAAAGAAACACCAGAAGAGCAGGGAATCAAACCACCAAATTTACAATTGATGGCCAACCTCTCTACCTTCCAATCTACAGCCCCGCCCCCAAGAAACGGTTCTTTGGCTGTTGAAACTCCAAGGACTGGTTTGAAATTAAGCACTGGCTATGAACCCAGCGTTGAACTGGGTTGGTGAAAAAGGGGTTAAAGTTCCATCCATTCATTATCTCAACTGCTTATCCTCAAGGTCAAGGTCACTTGCTTGAAGCTTGTCACTTTAGGAGTGGGACGCAGAGAAACATGTTCCACATGTTGATTTGGCATGAGTTTTTTTACGCCGGATGCCCTTACTGCCACAATCCTTCCATTTTATCCGGGCTTGGGGCTGGTACCAGGGCTGCCCTTGGTGGCTGATGGCTGTGCAGGGCCACGCCTAATGGGGTGGGATTTGATGTACTACCTTCTGTGTCCCAACCCGATCCTCTAACCATTAAGCCAGGTCACCATTTTATTGGCTTATCCTGTTCAGGGTCATTGGGGGCTGGAGCCTATCCCAGCTGCTAATGAGCAAGAGGCAGGGTACAACCAGGGTATCCAGTCTGTCAGGACCAACACAGAGATACATAGTAAAACTAATTTAACTTACATTAACACCTAAAGGCAATTTAGAGTGCCCCTGCGGTACAGTTCAATTTTCAATTCAATTCAATTTAACTTTATTTATACAGCGCCAGTTCACAAAAAAGTCATCGCAAGGGACTTTACAGAATAAAGTCAAGACTGTATAGAGAAACCCCAACAATTCCCTCTTGAACAAGCCCTAGGCAACAGTGGAGAGGAAAACCTCCCTTTAACGGAAGAAACCTGCAGCAGAACCAGGCTCAGGGTGGCCGGCCATCTGCCTTGACCGGTTGGGGTGAGTGGAAAGTGAAGAGAGAAAAAGAAAAGAGCAAAAAAAGATACCACAAAACATCGGGCAGTTTGATAGGACCAGTAGCTGCACACTGGAAGACAGACAGCTTCAAAGCCAGGGACACCTGCAGAAAGAGACAGAGAGAAGTATACAGAGAAGGAGGGTATTAAGGGTAAAGCTTCCTTGACCAGTCTAGTTGTCAAGAAGATAATCAACTTGTGCAGGAGTAAAGTTAAGGTAGCTACACAACATTGTATTAATATATGGTGAAACAAATGATGAAAGAATCATTTCTTTAAATTTGTTTAAAGCTTTTTCCCTTAAGCACCTGCTGAAATGGACTTGCTTCCTAACTGCTGTATAGTCCGTTATTGTAAATTCAAACGTTATTAGAAAATGGTCAGACAGAATATAGTTAAATAATCAGTTTCAATTCCATACGGAAGCACAAGGTCTAAGATGTGACTAAAACAGTGAGTGGGTTTATTTACATTTTGGAAAAAACAAATTGAATCTAATAATGAATTAAACGCAGTGCTGAGACAGTTACTGTCAGCATCTACATGAATTTTAAAGTCACCAACTATAATGACTTTATCTGTACTAAGCACTAAATCAGATAGAAAATCAGAAAATTCAATCAAAAACTCTGAATAAGGGACTGGAGGACGGTACACGATAACAAATAATAGTGGTTTGTGAGTTTTCCAGTTTGGAAGTGAAAGGCTAAGAGTAAGGCTCTAAAATGAGTTATGTTTAGGTCTAGGTTTTATTGGTAAGCTTGAGTGGAAGATTGCTGCTACTCCTCCACCTCGGCCTGTGCTTCTAGGAACATGATAAATAATATGACTTTGGGGGGGTTGACTCATTTACACTGACATATTCTTCCTGCTGCGATCAAGTTTCAGTAAGACAAAATAAATCGAATTGATGATCGCTTATTAAGTCATTTAGTAACAAAGATTTTGAAAAGAGATATCTAATATTTAACAATCCACATTTAATAGTTTTGGGGTTTTGTTCGTTAAGAGGAGTAGTCTTAACTTTTATTATGTTATCATGATTAACTCCTCTTTTTTGGTTGTTTTAGGTTTATGTAATTTATGTAAACAGATAAACTCTCTATAGGTATGTGGGAGTTGTGGGGGGGGTGACAGTTTTAAGGACACTACAGAGAGGCGTGTAGGACTAGGTCTCTGCATCTTAGGCTCAACTCTGGATTGTCATTCTTTTGGTTGTCTAATAAAACCAGCCATATTTCTTGATACGAAAGCTGCACCATCTAAAGTAGGATGGATGCCGTCTCTCCAAATCAGCCTAGGTTTTCCCTAAAACCATTTCGACTTGCTGAGTGGGGAAAATTGATTAGAAACGTGAACATCCTATTTATCTACAGGAGGTGGACCAATCGTCCACCAATCCCCCAGTTGCAGCTTCGATCCCCCGCTCCTCAGGTCACATGTCGAAGTGTCCATGAGCAAGACACTGAACCCTAACTTAGCGGGTGAGCATTAACCAGCTGCATAGTAGCTCCCCCAACAGTGTGTGTGTGTGTGTGTGTGTGTGTGTGTGTGTTTGTGTGTGCGTGTGATTGTGAGAGCGAATGTGTGTATGAAAAGCAGTGCAAAGTGCTGAGTACCAATAGGTAGAAAAGCGCTTTATAAGTGAAGACCACTTACCATTTGCTGTTCAGAGTCATCAATTAATCTAACATGCATTTCTTTGGACTGTGGGAGAAGAAAACCCATGAAAGCAAAGGGAGCATGCAAACTCCAAACTGAAAGGCTGGCCAGGAATTAGAACTGGGGACCTTATAGCTGTAAGGTCACCATGCTGCGAGGGGCTAAAGCAGGTGTGTCAAACTCTGGGTTTTGAGAGCCACAGCCCTCCTTGTTCAATATCTATCCCTCCACTACCCATTGCTGATTACCCAGATCTGGTGTTTTCAACCTAACAGGAGCTTGAAGATAAGGGTTGATATCTTAAAACCAAGGAGGGCTTCAGGCTTTGTGGCCCACAGTTCTACACCCCTGGCTTATTTAACTTATATACAGTTATTTACTGTCACAGGTCCTCTGGCAGCAGCTGCTGCAGGCAGTGCAGTTTGCTTAACTAACAATATTTCTTTTCAACAGCAACGTTTTAGTACTGCTGAAACTGTTATAATCCATTGTGCACTGTCTTGGGTAGTTGCTGTCTTTGATGCCAAATGCGTCAAGTATATAAGTACTATTCTGTATTTTCATTAAAATGTGCTTAGCAGAATTTAGTTCCAAAGTGAAGACATCCACAAGGCCAAAACTGCAAGATTGACTCAAGGATGTCTTACTTGGACCCTTATAATTATGTTCTGTTTCCTGGACTTTGGGAACTGGTCTGACTCAACTAGCCCCCCTGCGACCCTGAATGAAATAAGCAGTTAAAATAATAGATTGATGGATGTTTGTTCTAAACAGGATTCAAACGTGTCAGTGTGTTGCAGAGATTTCACCGTGTGCTTCCTTAGAATTCTTAGTGGTTTATTTGTATTAATAGTTTGGTTCTATTGCAATGTCTATCTACAAGTTTGGTAACTTTGTGATGTAATGTGATTCCCTGAATCCATCTTTTCAGTTACTTCTATGGTTAATGACCAAATTCACATGCAACAAATGAGATTTCTAAGGTTGTTTTCTCTAAAAAATATTCAAGCCTTTATTAATCTATATCAAGCAAACTAAAATGTACAAAGGAGATCACCAAGGGCACTGACATATATTGTATATACATAAATCTAAACAGCTGTCCACACCCACTCTTGACAATGAGTTCAGGACCCTCCAGTAAGATGTACCACATTTCCCAGATGCTCTGTGTTTAGCCATGCAGGCATATTTGCCACCTGGATTATTTCATAATGAGTAACACAATGACCTCCACCTTTGCTTTTCTCCCCTCCATCCCCCAGGGTCCCTTTTGTCCTCTATCCCAACCCCCACCCTTTTTTCCACTCCCAACTATAGTATATGCTTTCACGTGACCATTGGGAAAGTATGTACACTCAAGCACTGTGCCGATAATTTTTCCCATTAGATAACATAAAAAACCTAGTTTAAAAGCCACAGAGATGTTGTGCAAGAACATTCTTACAGTTAATCTTTTGGCGTTATGTACTCAGAACCTGGCTGGCCCTTTTAAATTTGATTGGAGTGGGGTCTTTGTTAATGTGACCTCCAAAACCCTACACTACTGAGCAGTAGCAGTGTACACAGAGATGGGATGAAGCTGAGATAGAGAGAGAAAGAGAACAGGGACTGAAAACCAATGAGCTGCCTGGTATGCCAGCCCGAGATCTTCTTATTGAATTTGATGTCAAGCCCTCTAAGACTAGAGATCCTGTAAAACAAACAGCGGATTAGATTGGAAACATGGCCTCAAGTCATATGTCTGTCTTACCACTCCCCCTCCCATCTCTACCCATTTTCCCTTTCTTTTGATTTCCTGTCGGTTTTTCCATCCGTGTGTGTATGTGTGTGTGCCAAATGGAGCCTGCTTCATGTGTTCAAAGGCTATAAAGAAGAAGAAGGAAATAGTTGGTGCAATGAAACAATGAGGCTGACTACATGCTTGTATACGGATGCCTTGGGGAGGCTAAAAATTGACATGGCCGACAAATGGGAGGAGAAATGATGGAAGAAATCAAAGTGGATAGCAGCAGACATATCTGTCCCCATCATATTTGTGAAGCCTCAATAAAGTCCCTAAAGCTCTTTAGTGGCTTAAGACAGTGGTTTATGTTTAGCTGGATGTGGATTGATTTGACTTTATTTAATTGATTTGGTTTTGAGAATAATGAGAAAATCCATTGATGCTGGTATAAAGTCATACAAAAAAAAATATGAATACACGTTATAGTTTTAGAGACAATCCTGTCTCCAGTTAATGAATGTAATTGCAGACATTGTTGTTTTCTGTTAACATAACAGGGATACATTGTTAATGTATGTACTACATGTCTTTAACTTTTCTCTATCCTTAAAAAATTTATTTTGTTGTTGAAACTTCCTGTGGATACACCCACCATCCACTCCACCTCTACCTAAACCTAAAACCTAGCCCGGCTTCATCCTACCAAAGAGGACAGTGTGTATCTGTTAGTCGAAAGCACCAACAGCTTGATCTGTCTAGTACTACTGTCAGGTCAATTTCTGCATTAGCATTCATTGAGTTAAAGTGTTTTCCACAACTTCTATTTATTCATTTATGTATGTATGTTCACATACTAAATGGCAGTAGAAGTAAAGAAATTTCTAGATTTTTTATGCATTTCAGCTACAGCTCAACACAGGGGGCAAAGAGCATAAATACTATGCCCTCTACAGTGTATAATCGTAGAAGACGGCAGAGTGGTTAAGTTAAACTCTTCTCATAGCAGCATGACATAAAACACTTGTGAAATTTGGTTCTTGACCTTGGCAAACGAAGACTGCAGTTGATTGCTTGGTCAATACATTCAGGGGACCTTTAGTTAAGATTTTTTTGTCAAAAAAGTTTTATAAGCCTATATTGCATCTGTTCTTTTTCATTATGACAAATTTCTATTTTAACCAAGTGTTTGGTATTAAAAGGGCTTTGGTTGATGGAAAACAAATTAATAGTGACAAAATGTGTGGCAAAGAATTATGGGCTCTCTGAATCTGAATACAAATCCACCCCTGTAGTCTCTCAACTGTAACATCTCAGTAGAGCCATTAATATTTCATGCATTCATTTCTGTAGAAGCAGATGAAATAGCAACAGCTTGTAATCTTTATTTGTAGTCTAAGGAGATAAACTTAGCAACAAATGTAGATTTTGCTGAGCTCTTCCAGTGCTGTTTTCTAATTACTTACACTTTGGATAATAATAAATAGAAAAGGACTGAGAAAACAAAATTCTTACCTGAAATCAGATATTTAAAATGCTATTAACTGATTAGCTTTGATTGTATGCCCCTGTTTATCAAACTAATTATTGCTTTCTAGTTGACTGACATCTTGCAAGGCTGATGGCATGGTTTTATCAGCGTTGTGAAATCAAAACTTTCACATTATCCTTTAAACCCTGCATCTGTTAGTGAGCATTTTGTTAGAACTGGGATAAACGGGCCACAGTGACAGCACCCAGACAGATTGACTGTCTGCACACTAAATTCTCACAAACTTTTTAACAACTATTATGTGGAATATAGTGTGGATTAAAAGGTTGTCTGCTTATTCAGAAACCTTCTTTTAAAATCTCACAAATGATGTTTTATTTACTGATCTAATATATATGATATACAGCAGTCTTGTACTGAGAGTTTAATTAATTTGTTGCATGGGATTATAAGCAATATTCTACTGTGTTAAAAGAATATGTATCAATAGATATAAGCAAAAAACTGAGGAACCCTTACAGTTACTCAAACCCTGTATTTCCTTTTGTACTTGTACCTGTAATTGATAAAGGAACAACAGTCAACAGGCAACTCAGAGGGTAGAAGGCAGTGACAGCAGTGTCCAGTCATAAGATAGATAGATAAGTCACAGAGACAGGGGCAATGTCTCTGGGTCAACACTGGCTGAATGGAATGCAAAGAGCAGCCACTCACTAGTTTTAAACCACATACTGATTAAAGTACAAGTATGATCTGCAGACACATTGCTACTACAATATGCTCTACAACATTAGGCGTTAATATACTACGCATTGTGAGCAGATTGTGTAAACAGTGCCAATAGGGCTAGATGTCAACTATGCTTAACTTATGTATGTGACCTTAATGTATAATATAGTGCATCACATATTATGTTCTTCACACACTATTTTTTTATACTATTTAATATCATGTTTAGAATATACGTATGCACAAAGTTGCATTCTATACTACTATATAGTACTACTACAATTCATGTTTTGAAAGGATTTTTTATTACAGTAATATTTAATGCACAATAAGTAAAAATTTTCCTTCATCTGAGATTGTAGCTCATATATAATAGCTGATATAATTTCCATTATTTTACAATCACTTTTTAAATGTAGCCTCTTTCATCTATTTTGTTACTTCTGATGATGAAAGATCATTTGTAGTTGGGGGTCCACACTTAACATTTGCGTTAATAGAAGAATCGGGATTGTATAAAATAAACAAATAAATAATTATTCTTCATTTTATTTTTTTTGTCATTTCAAAATAAGGGGATATAAACTTTTGCACTCAGCTGTAGAACAGTATAGAAAATGTCTCAGGTTTGTATGTATTTGGACAGAGACACAATTTTCATAATTTGCATTTCGTACATCCCCACAATGAATTTGACAATCATGATGGGTTTAAAGTGTAGACTGCTCATTTTATTTAACAGAATTGTGAATTACAGCCCTTTATGGTGCACAAGTGAAGGTACGGGATAAGCTGAAAGGACATAAACAACTAAATAAAATGGTGCCCACGTTAACATGGGTGGTGATGTCAACTTCCCATACTCTCTCTATATGGCACAAAAAGGTATACTGTGGTATGCTACACTATATTACTATTGTATATTATTTTATACTACTCTATGGTGCTATACATGACTGCTCAAATCAATTTAGGAAAATCTAATTTAACTAAACATAGTATAACCTTCCTCCCTTTCATTCTGCACAATACTATACCATTATGTTATGCTACTGCACATTGAATAAATATATTAGTTTCACTGTAATGCACTTTATGGGCATAAATAGAACACTGAGTAAATTTAATAGTTTTTAAAATGTGTTTTATGTAACTTCACCAATATAATACAACATTGGAGTATATAACCTAAAAATTATAAGTCCTTCAGCATTACTAAATCTAAGAGATTTGTTCCATAGAAATCATGTGCTTGTGGAACCCATGTGCTGCACAAGCTAAAACATTACACCTACTCTCTCTTGATGGAATAGGATGCCACTTCTCTGGCATTTTTCCCTTCCTCTACTCTATGAATATACTATTCTATACTATGGAAAATAAGGTGTGCAATGTGTCAGGTGTCATCAGTCATCCTGTGAATGTTTGGTTTATAAATATTACTTCAGAATGTTCCTTGAGCTGAGCTTGTATTAGTCAGAACTGCTCTCATGGAGGCAAGTGGCTCCTTGGCAGGCCATTTGTGAGCCCATTCCACCAATACTGACTTTCACATACATGATTGCTTTTTCAATTTCTGTCAGTTGACTTCCAAATATATATTCAGAATGCGACTGGCAAACACACACACATACACACACACACATGCACACAAACAATAAGGGTGATGGCAGGGCGCCACTCAGGCTTGCATCCCGTTGTGTCTCTGCACGCCTCTAAATTATTCAGTGTCACTCAAATATTGATATGGAAATCACAGCTGACTGAACTGACAGGGACCAGAGAGAAAGGCGGCAGAGATCCACTGTCCTCGTTCCACTGTCCTTTTCTTTTAGCCTCTCTGCTCAATTTGACTGATACCTTTTGATGCCAGCAGCTGCTCATCCTTATTTTATATCCATTTCAGAAAGGATACAGTGAATGCTGAAAATGATTGCTGGCCATTGAAGCTCTTTTCACTTATTTGAGCACTTGATTGTGGCCCTGGCAAGTAACCTTAGACTCAGCAAAACCATATTCTGCTGCAACATGTGTCTCAAAGCATATTGCAGAATCAGCTCTTTGTTTTGCACCTCATGCCTAAATGACTGGAGACACACTGCAGTCATCACAAGGTCAAAGAATATTCTTTTGAAGATACAGCAGCAGAATAAATACGTCTTAAGACCTTGTTGGGTTTAAAACTTCACTGGCTATATAACGTCACTATAAGAAGAAGAAGATAAAAGGCTTTTGAAAAGACGTGACTGCACTAAATTATACCATGAATTGTAGTTCATATATGGCTTAACTATCTATTTTTACTTTTGACGACTGTATTAATTTCTTCTATGGAATTAATATAACAAACAACTGATCTGAGCTGCTGTTTGACATTTTAAACAGGAAATTCTGTAAGTGGTCTACAGGCTCCGTCAAATAGGGGGTAATACTCTTTTAGTCATGTGATCATGGGTGGGGTCATGATGTGATTGAGCACCCTGATAGCTGAATGGTGCAAGGTGCATGTCATGTAACCACACTGCATCTGGGAACGTTGGGTGCATGTCATACCCCATCACCCCCCCCCCCCCCCCCCCCCCGTTTTGTGTCTGTTCCCAACAAGCTTCTTTCTAATAAAGGCACGAAAAAAACTAAAAAAACCATTGGGCAAATATACTTAGGCAGACCACCCATGTATACTGCATGTGTGGAGAACACTGTATACGTATTTTTTTTCACTTTAGTTCAGGGCTCAGTTTTTTAACTACCAACAATAACAGAAAACCTAACAGTAGGTTACTGTGAGCTAAGCGTAACAAAAGTTACTTTACTTCTGACCATACTCAAAGTATTTTCTTGTTGACTCTGCTGTTTGAGATTCTTCAAAGATCTAAATCTACTCTGAAAACCTTTCAAAATGTTGATATGTTGAATGTTATTGAATAATCCAAAGGTTCTTTCTTCTCGGTTGGAACTGTTTCGCTACTCATCTTAGCAGCTTTTTCAGTGTGCATTGGATAACCAGACTTAGGTGACTTATAATCTGCACTGATATTAAATAATGTTTCATTAATTTGCCCAGGTTTTATTTAACTTAAACAAACTCAAAGGACAAATAGTTTACCAGGGCAAACCTAGGCCAGCCAGCTAATTTTTTTCAGGCTTTTGATTGCCCTACTGAAAGTGCTCATCTCAAAGTTGTTCAAACCTGACAAAATGTAATTAGATTCTGTTGCTGACCACTTTTAAAAAAAGTTGTATATTGGTCGTAATAGTTATCAAATTTAGAGAGATAGTTGCTAAATTGCTGACACTGGTGACCAGAGAGGACTCACAGAAGACAGCACTGTGAGTTAGAAGAGGTGAGACTCTGTGAACTCGCACTGAGGGAATGAGAAATCTGAATATATATATATATATATATATATATATATATATATATACACTACTTTGTTTTTTTTAATTTATTTATTTAAAAGGATGTTTGGTCCAAAATGATGTTTTTTTTTCCTGGGGCCTTCTGCTTTTTTGCACCATCTGACAACCAGTTGATTTGAAGATGATACCTTTTGATGTGCTGAAGGCAGCTTTGAATGATGGCCCAGGAACTAGCCCAGGAGCTGTGGAACTATTTTAGGAATCTAGGAAACTCATTTGCATTTTGACCACATGAATCACAATCTAAACTGAATTTCTGTATGGTGAATTTAAGAAGGTGGATACTTCCAATAGGAAACACACAAAAACAACCCCTAGTTAGTTTAGTTCCTGTTGGACTTGGAACAAAACATACAGGAGCTGGCACATTTTGATCTATCACCATTAAAAATTTTATTACCATCTTACTGGCTCAAACTTAAAAAAAAAAGGTTCTTCCTTTCCACTACCGATATACTCCAGGCTGCTAAAATCCAGGGGCTCTTTGAAGGTGGAAAAGGGCTATATTTGTACTGTGGCATTAAACTCTATCCTTGTGTGTTTGCAGTTTTGCCAGTACTCACAGTACATACTGTACCTATTTTTAAGAAGGCATTCATCATATGAAGTGTGACTGAGCATTCCCTCTCGCTCCTTTAAAGGTGGACGTACTGCTCTTTGAGTGGGAACCTGCCATTCACTCTTTGCTCATTATCTGGCTTTCATCCCAGATCATCATCATCTCTGAAAGTACAGGACACACTTTCTCAGGCTTTCATGAGAAACAGAGCAGTGGGCAATTTTCTGACTAAAGCTTGGTCAATAACACCCTCACGCATCATTTGAATACTCAAGCTGTCACATCTGTGGTTATACTGCAACTTGTCTCTCACTTTACATCAGTGCCAAGTGTATTTGCAGTCAGTGTATGCAGGTAATGTGATGGCACACTGTGTGGCTTTTCGTTACATAAAGCTCTTTCAAATAGCCAGGTTTCTTTGTACTGCTTTCAGCTATATACTATGCAAACAAACAGGCACACAGAGGACTCTGCGATCCAGACAAGCTTTGATTGGATAACAGCTTACATAATCAGGCTGCCTGGGAAGAGCACAGCAGAGGGCATAAGGCAAAGACAGCCTGTATCATCCCAATGAGCTGGTTAGGGAACTAGTATTTCATGAAGATTTAACATGTTACCTGGCTCCTAATATGGTGACAGCTCATGCATCAAACACTGTATCACTGCTATTTTCTCACTGAGGACCTGTAGTCAGCCCCTTGGCAGAAATTCACATCTACTGTACCTTATTAGAGGCACTACGCAACAAACATGTGGATTTGATGAGAATATGACAGGCTGCACTAGTGCAGACAACCAAGGTAAATATAGTGTAAGGTGAAGGCATCAATCAGCTATAACAGAACTAATTTAGTTCCAGTTTAAATACAATATGATAATATCTGCATAATATGTCTGATGCAAAATGTGCATGTTGAATGTTAAATATTCTAGGTGGCAAGATATTTTCATACAAAATGCTAAATAAACTGGTATTGTGTATAAGTTCTGTATTTTGCCTTTATATTGATTAACATTAACAGTACTCCACTGACTTATCATTGCACTTCCTCAGAGATTCATTCATCTTAGCATTGATGCAGCATAACCCCAACCCCACCTGCAAGACAAATTACATTGTTAAAGTTTTCAAATGGAATTCTGGATTGGATGGATTCCTTTTTAGATTTTATTTTATTTTATTTATTTATTTTTATAAGCACGTCACATAATTATGAAATGTTTCATTTTCAAATTACATACTGTATTTATGCTATATTTAGAAATATATTTGCTGTTGTTTTGGGATTTCATACTGTTTTTTCAGCTTTTAGTTACAAATCTTTTCATGTATATTTTTATCTTTCAAACTGACAAAACATATGGGGTCCGTTTGGCTCAATAGCTTGTGTCACACTTAAACTAGTATGTTTAAACACACAAAGTGCAGGAAGGAAGGTAAGTATGCACCTTACTTCAGACTTTGTGTACAGTTTTCTATATGCAGAATGAATTACATGATGTGACAGAGATTAAATACAACCACAATTCCAAAAAAGATGGGAATTCTAAAACGTAAATAAAGACAGAATGGAATGATTTGCAAATCTCATCAAGCCATATTTTATTCACAATAGAACATAACAGATGTTGAAACTGAAATTGTAACATTTTACCAAATGTTTTCCATTGGTGAAAGGTCTGAACTGTTGGCAGGCCAGTTCAGGACCCTGATTCTCCTGCAAAGCCATGCAGTTGTGAAGGCCTTCCTTGAAAGAGACATTGTCTGCATGGGAGTATATGTATCTCTAAAACCTCCATGTACTTTTCATCTGACCATGGAACAGTTTATCTATTTTGCCTCATAATATTTTTAATGAGCTTTGGCCCAGAGAACACAGTGGCATTTCTGCATCGCATTCACATATGGCTTTTGCTTTGCATGATACTGCTTTAGCTTACATTTGTGGATTGCACAGTGTACTGTGTTCACAGACAGTGATTTGTAGAACTGTTCCTGAGTCCATGCAGTGATGACCAGTTGAGAATTGGATAAGGTGTTATCTAATAAAACACAATGCTGTCAGAATGAGTGCTGGTAAAGCAGTAGGTAAAAAAACAATGACAAAGAAATGACAGAGTAACAATAGATTCACACTTTTTATTAAATGTCTCCTTGCTCCAGAAAAGTCTTTGTGTCAGTAAAGAAATCTGCCTGAGCTTCTGAAAGTGGAGCTTGACAGCTCTCTCAGTAATCACAGATAGTGTTTGCATGCTCATACTTGAATCCTTGTTAGTGAATGTGACATGCTTTTGAAGGATTTTATTGTATTAGTTGAGCCCTTGTTTCTGGATATGTAAATCCACTAAGGTGGCCAGTTGTGATCCAGTGTGCAACCTTTCATTATATAACCACAAGAACAACATAACATATTCTGACATAAAGTGATTTTATCTAGAGCTTTTTTTTCAGCTAGTCATAGAGAGATATTTTAAGGTAGGAAAGTCAGAGGGAACTTTAATGGGATTGATTTACATGTACTACTCAAACTAGACTCAACAGAAGCAAGTACAATATCAGTGAAGGCTAATGTTATATGATGTGTAACGTCCGGTTGCAATAAAAGCCATAACAGTTTCACACTGGACTCAAACTCTGGTCTCCCTTGAAGAAGTCTTGTGAGGATCTAAATCCTAGGCGATACTCTTATTTTTCCAACACATCCCAAGACATTGCCAAATGCTTATATTTAACCTTTTCTTTAGCTACTGGTAAATTACATATTTATTGTGATCAAATGTTTCGTTCAGCACTATTATGATAAGCATTATCTTGCCAACTACTAAATTAATTCTCATTTGCTACAGATGTTCGAGGTTTCCAGTGGACAGGTTCTAATATTTTGATTGTTGCATGACTTTTGAAATACATATTTATCCAGTAAAAGCTCTCAGGTCAACCTCTGCTTGATGTACTGGTACAACATTTTGTACAGAAACAAGTTTTGAGATGTTTTCTATTGACTTCAAATGACAGAATGTAACTTTTGCAGGAATGTTTTTAGTGTAAAAATGTTTACTTCTAAAAATTTATAATTTAGCCTCCACCTTCTTTTTAATGACGTCCTGTGACACCACTATGAGGTTGACAATTTGGATCTATACCTAAATATACTGCTCATCGATGTGAGCATGTGTAGCTCCAATCCCTGCTGCACCTTATTACAGCTTCAAAGAGGCACTAGCTGGTTGCAGATCAGTTTTTTAGTACATCTGTTTTTATTTCCAAAATGTAAGATATTCTTGTCAGTCTCCAGAATTTATAACTGTCCTGTGAGGTTTAGGGTCTGTGTGGCAGTAAAGTTAAGGCTTTCTGTCACCTCAAACCTTTCCTGTTATAGCTCATTGTTAATGTCACTATACGCAAATGTGTTGAGTGTTGAGTGTTATTGGCCAAATCAGAGTTTAGTTTAGTCCTGTCAAAGCAATCTTTTGTATCATGATTTTGTGTGACAAGTACATTTAAAAGCTTGTAAGGTCATCATGTTGACAAACAGAAGTGGAAGTTGTCAAACTGGATTAGCTCAACATCATCACTTGCTCAACAAAAGCTTTCCCTGTGTCAGCAGAGAAAAGCCCTGCTGAGATATCTGTGAGAGCCCAAACCCATGCTAATGACTGAAAAAAATCATCTCCAGTCAGATGATGTTGTCTTTGTCCCCTCTGTGACACTTCTCCCCACCTCCGTCCTCCTCTCCTCAGCCCCACCCATCATCTCCGTCCCTCTTTGTGTATCTTAACCACTCGGGACTTGTACTTTGTGTTAAAGGGACCATCTGTCTACTTGATAAAGGAGGGGGCAAACAGAAACATCAATAACAGTATGACATATTGCAAAGGAATGCAAAAATATGAGGAGGACTAACTCAAACCAGCTGTTTGTGTCTTTTAGCTAGGACTAGGCTGAATACATATATACTGTATGAGAGCTAGAACATACAGTATGACTGGAAGCACCTGCACGTGTTAGTTTTAGTACCTTACAATCCAGGCATCAGGTTTTTGGTCAACACCCATGAAGTATGTCCCTCTACAACCCCAATTCCAAAGAAGTTGTGATGATGTGTAAAATCTAAATAAAAACAGATTTCAATGATTTGCAGATCTCATGAATTCATATTTTATTCACAACAGAACATAAACAACATATCAGATGTTGAAACTGAGAAACTTTCCCATTTTATTGAAAATATGAATTCAGTTCAATTCAACTTTATTTATATAGTGCCAATAAAGTCAAGACTATAAAGATGTATAGAGAAAACTCTAGGCAACAGTGGAGAGTGAAAACCCCCCTTTAATGGAAGAAACCTCCAGCAGAACCAGGCTCAGGGTGGGCGGCCATCTGCCATGAACGGTTGGGGAAAGTGAAGAGAGAAAAGAAAAGAGCAACAAAAGCAACAACAAAACATCGGGCAGGTTTGTAGGACCAGTGGCTGCACACTGGTAAAGACACATCTCCAAAGCTGTGAACACCTCCAGAAAGGGACAGAGAGAGGGAGACAGCGAAGGAGAAAGACAACTACGGAAGAAAACACACAGAGGTAATGTCATACAGTAGTGACAAATGTGGGAGAGGAGAGAGGGACAAGATGAGGAAAGGAGATGAGTGCATCGGGGTTGGATAGCATATTTAAGAGATTTTTAGGCCCAAGTGCTATGACTTTAGTTTTGTCTGAGTTTAGAAGTAAAAAATTGTGGAACCTCCAGGCCTAAACGTCTTATAGGCATGCTTGAAGCTTGATTAACTGATTTTTTTCATGTGGTTCAATAGATATATATAGCTGGGTATCATCAGCATAGCAATGGAAATGTAGTGTTTTCTAATAATGTTCCCTAAAGGAGACATATATAAAGTAAAAAGTATTGGTTCTAACATAGAGCCTTGTGGAACTCTTTAACTAACCTTTGTGTGCATGGAGGATTCATCATTAACAAGAACAAATTGAAATCTATCAGATAGATAAGATTTAAACCAACCTAGTGCAGTTCCTTTAATCCCAATTTCATGTTCCAGTCTCTGTAATAAAATGGTGTTGAATGCACCACGAAGATCTAAAAGAATAAGTATAGATACCAGCCCATTATCTGAGGCCAAGAGAAGATCGTTGGTGACTTTTAACAGTGCTGTTTCTGTACTATGATGAACTCCAAATCCTGAATGAAAGTCTTCCTACAAAATTAATCCTGTAAAGGTGGTCAAGTAATGGTTTTGCAACTAATTTTTCAAGGATTTTAAAAATAAAGGGGACATTAGATATTGGTCTGTAATTGGCTAAAACACATGGGTCAAGACAGGGTTTTTTAAGTAGCGGTTTAATTACAGCTACCTTATAGGCCTGTGGTACATAGCCTGTTTCTAAAGATAGATTAATGATATCTAATACAAACGTATCTATTAAGGGTAAAGCTTCCTTGAACAGTCTAGTTGGAATAGGGTCTAGCAGACAGGTTGTTAGATTATATGAGATAATAATTGAAGTTAGCTCAGCAAGATCTATGGGCAAAAAGCAGTGTAAGAGGGATTGGCGCCTTGGTGATGATTCAGGCACTGCTGTACGTGAACATATATCTGTAATATTTGGGGGAGGATCTGGTGAATTCTTTCTCTAATAGCTATAATTTTGTTTATAAAGAAAGTCATGAAGTTTTGCTGCTCAGAGTTAAGGGAATACTAGGCTCAACAGAACTATGGCTCTTAGTCAGCCTGGCTACAGTGCTGAAAAGAAACCGGGGGTTGTTCTTGTTTTCTTCTATTAATGATAAATAATATGCTTTTCCGGCATCTCAAAGAGCATTTTTGTACATTTTTAAACGTTTTTTACAGGCTAAATGAGATTCTTCTAAATTTCTGGAGCACCACTTCCTTTCTAACTTTCGTGTTGCCTGTTTTAAGTTGCGAGTTTGCAAACTAAACCATGGAGATCGCCTCTTCTGGTTTACTGCCTTCTTTTTCAGAGGGGCAAAACTATTGAGTATTGTACGTAGTGAGGCTGAATTGTCAAGAAAATAATCAACTTGTGCAGGATTAGAATTAGCTACTCAACATTGTATTGCTATATGGTGAAAGAATCGTTTCTTAAAATTTGTTTACAGCTTTTTCACTTAAGCACCTGCTGAAATGGACTGGCTTCCTAACTGCTGTATAGTCCATTATTGTATATTAAAATGTTATTAGAAAATGGTCAGACAGAAGAGAGTTGTGAGGAAATATTGTTAAATAATCAGTTTCAATTCTATACACAAGAACAAATAATTGTTGGTTTTGCGTTTTTCAGTTTGAAAGACTAAGATTAAGGCTCTCAAATGATTTATAACTATGTTTAGGTCGTTGTCCTTCTATGTCTCCCTCTTTCTGTTAATTTCTGCAGGTGTCCCTGGCCAGTGATACTACCAACCTGCCCAGTGTTTTATAGTTGCTTTTTGTTGCTCTTTTGTTCTTTCACCCCAACCAGTCCAGGCAGATGGCAGCCCTCCCTGAGTCTGGTTCTGCCGGAGGTTTCTTCTGTTAAAAGGAGTTTTTGTGTTTTCTCTACATATCTTTATAGTCTTAACTTTATTCTGTCTTAACTTTAAGTACCTTGAGATGACTTTGTTCTGAATTGGTGCTATATAAAAAAAGTTGAAATGAATTGAAAACTATCAGCAGACAGGTCAAAAGCCTGCATCTCTGATGGTATGGTGGTGCATTAGTGCCTATGGCGTGGGCAGCTTACACATCTGGAAAGGCTCCATCAATGCTGAAAATTTCAGTACAGAGAAGTCTTTTAATGCAACATATGCTAGAATCGGACAACATTCCTCTCCTAAAACTCCAGCAGCTGGTTTCTTCGTAGACGTTTACAGACATTTGTTAAAAGGAGAGGGGATGCTACACAATGGTAAACATCACCCTGTTCCAACTTTTTTGAGATGTGTTGCTGCCATCAAATTCAAAATGAGTTAATATTTTCCATGAAATGGTAAAATGTCCTAGTTTCAACATCTGATATGTTGTTTATGTTCTATTGTAAATAAAATATGGGTTGATGAGATTTTCAAAATCATTGCATTCTGTTTTTATTTAGGTTTTACACATCATCCCAACTTCTTTGAAATTGGGGTTGTGCTTCATAGCACAATCAATTGTAATTGTGGCTAAATAATGACAACCTCTCAGATGTTCTTCCTTAACTTTAATCAAGTACTTTTAGTAGCCTCAACATTATTTTAGAAGGTCACTCCACTCTTGATAAAGTGCAAAAGGGACAAAAATAAGATAGGAAGCAGCAAAGGCTTGTGTTTGTGAGACAGGAATGTCTAGAAGGCTAAAATGTTCTTTTTAGTTGCAGAATATAGTTAAAGTAAGAAACTTGCACATTTGTTCTGCAATTACTTTCACAGGGTGACCAGAGATATGTGCTTTTATTTGTGTAATCCTGAAGGCCAGGGGCATACTCTACATAAGCGGAATCACAACAAGTTTAATAATGACCCCTCCTTCCCCCCTTCCCCTCCCCCCAACACTACATTATTTTTTTGCCAAATACTGCATATCCAACAGGTTAATGTTGTTCTCATTTGAATGGAGATGAAAAATTGCCATCTATTTAATGCATTGCTGGTCCATCCCACTTCACCAGGAGTCCTGCAAGGAGAAACAAATTACTCGTGTCCCATAAAACATATGGCGGACAAACGTTTGCTTTGCACCCTGCTGTTTTGTGGTTCTTCAACCTTAGGCTAGGGGTGCTTTGAGCATGCGCTAATGTTAGCTTGCTTCTTCTTTTCTCTTTGGCTGTTCCCTTTCAGGGGTTGCCACAGCGAATCATGTGCCTTCATCTAAACCTGTCCTCTGCACTCTCTTCTCTCAAACCAACTAACTTCATGTCCTCACTACATCAATAAATCTCCTCTTTGGTCTTCCTCTAGGCCTCCTGCCTAGCAGCTCCAACCTCAGCATCCTTCTACCAATATATTCACAGTCTCTCCTCTGAACATGTCCAAACCACCTCAATCTGGCCTCTCTGACTTGATCTCCAAAACATCTCCAAACTTTTTTTCACACAACAGACTTTTCTCCACCCGTTCCAACCTGCTTGCACTTGCCTCTTCACCTCTTTTCCACAATCTCCATTGCTCTGAACCGTTGAACCCAAGTACTTAAAGTCCTGCAACTTCTTCACCTCTGCTCCCTGTAACCTCACTGTTCCACCTGGGTCCCTCTCATTCACACACATGTATTCTGTTTTACTGCGGCTAAGCTTCGTTCATCAGAGCAGACCTCCACCTCTCTACATTTTCCTCCACCTGCTCCCTTCTCTCACTACAGATAACAATGTCATCTGCAAACATCATAGTCCATGGAGGTTCCTGTCTAACCTCATCTGTCAGCCTGTCCACCACCAGAGCAAACAAGAAGGGGCTCAGAGCCGATCCTTGATGCAGACCCACCTCCACCTTGAACTCCTCTGTCTCACCTACAGCACAACTCACCACTGTCTTACACCTCTCATACATGTCCTGCACCACTCTAACATACTTCTCTGCCACTCCAGACTTTTTCATACAATACCACAGCTCCTCTCTCAGCACCCTGTCATACTTTCTCTAAATCTACAAAGACACAATGCAACTCCCTATGACCTTCTCTGTACTTCTCCATCAACATCCTCAAAGCAAATACTGGACCTGTTATACTCTTTCTAGGCATGAAACCATATTGCTGCTCACAAATACTCACCTCTGCCCTTAGCCGAGCTTCCACTACTCTTTCCCACAACTTCATTGTGTGACTCATCAGCTTTATTCCTCTGTAGATGCCACAGCTCTGCACATCTCCCTTGTTCTTAAAAATGGGCACCAGTACAGTTCTCCTCCAGTCCTCGGGCATCCTCTCACTCAAGATCTTGTTAAACAAACTAGTCAGAAATTCTACTGCCACCTCTCCTAGACACTTCCATACCTCCACAGGTATCTCATTAGGACAAACTGCCTTTCCATTCTTCATCCTCTTCAACGTCCTCCTCACTTCACTCTTAATAATCTTTGCTATTTCCTGCTCCAAACCAGTCACCTCTTTACTCTTTGTTCCCTTTTATTTTCCTCATTCATCTACTCTTCAAAGTTCTCCTTCCATCTTCCCATCACACTCCTGGCACCTGTCAATACATTTCCATCCTTATCTTTAATCACCCTAACCTGCTGCACATCCTTCCCATCTCTATCTCTTTGTCTGGCCAACCTGTACAAATCCACCTCTCCCTCTTTAGTGTCCAACCTATCATACAAGTCCTCATATGCTCTTTGTTTGGCCTTTGCCACCTCTACCTTCACCTTACGCTGTATCTCCCAGTACTCCTGTCTACTCTCTTCAGTCCTCTCAGTGTCCCACTTCTTCTTAGCTAGCCCCTTTCTCTGTATACACTACTGAACGTCCTTGTTCCACCACCAAGTCTCCTTGTCCACTTTCCTCTTTCCAGATGACACACCAAGTACTGGGCCCTGATCACATTAGCTGTAGTAGTCCAGTCATCTGGAAGCACCTCCAAACCACCTAGTGTCTGTCTCAGTTCCTCCCTGAAACTACACAACATTCTTCCTTTTTCAACTTCCACTACTTCATCCTCTGCTCTGCCTTTGTCCTCTTCATCTTCCTCACCACCAGAGTCATTTTACACACCACCATCCTGTGTTGTCTGGCTACACTCTCCCCTACAAATACTTTGCAGTCACTGATCTCTTTCAGATTACAACATCTACATAAGATGTAGTCCACCTGAGTGCTTCTACCTCCGCTCTATATGTCACCCTATGTTCCTGCCTCTTCTGGAAGAAAGTGTTCACTACAGCCATTTCCATCCTCTTTGCAAAGTCTACCACCATCTGTCCTTCTCCGTTCCTGTCCTGAAGATCAAATCTGCCTATCACATTCTCATCACTCCTGTTCCCTTCACCTACATGTCCATTGAAATCTGGACAAATCACCAGTCTCTCACCTCTGGGGATGCTCTGAATCACTTCATCAAATTCACTCCAGAATTTCTCCTTCTCTTCTAACTGACATCCTACCTGTGGGGCATAACCACTAACAACATTGAACATCACCCCTTCAATTTCCAGCGTCAGACTCATCAAATCACCTCTAGAAAATTCCTCACAAACTCCTCTTTCAGTATAACTCCTACTCCATTTCTCTTCCTATCTGACCCATGGTAAAACAACTTGAACCCTGCTCTTAAGCTTCTAGCCTTGCTACCTTTCCACCTGGTCTCCTGGACACACAGTGTATCCACCTTCCTTCTCTGCATCATGTCAACCAACTCTCTAGCCTTCCCTGTCATAGTCCCAACATTCAAAGTCCCAACTGTCAGTCCTACATTCTTAGCTTTCCTCTTCTCTCTCTGCCTATGAACAAACCTTCCTCCTCTCCTTCTTCGACCAACAGTAGTCCAATTTCCACCAGTACCCTGTAGGTCAACAGCACTGAAGGCGGTTGTTGTTAACCCGGGCCCAGATCCGGTATGGAAGTTATTTTGAAAGTCATGATTTGCATTTTTAATTTGGCATGTGTTTTACGTCGGATGCCCTTCCTGACACAACCCTCTGCATTTATCCAGACTTGGGACTGGCACAAGAAAACACTGGCTTGTGTCCCCTTGCAGTTGCATTCGCTAATGTTAGCTTGCTAACATGCAAAATTATTAAGCTGGTGTTTAGAAGAAGTTGATGATTTCAATTTTCACCATTTCAGGTAATTTTATAGCATTTATGATGGAAATGTAATTTTGCAGATATTTGGACATAAACTAAAGTGTTGATGTTTTGATTGTGTGATGGCACTACTGCAGGTAAAATTTGAGATTAACAAAGTTAATAGGATTCTTCTTCAATAAATCTTGACTATCTTTACTGCAACCAAAAGCAAGACATTCTATGGAGGTATGACATTCTTGTGGTTGTTCAACAACACTGATCAATACCGTATTGCGATCCTTTAAAAAGATCGTTTCCAATTTGTCACAATGTTTAATGTCACGATGGTAAGTTTTAGTACCATTAAATACCATTAAATTAAATAAAAGCTGAAATTTATCTTAAATCCAAAAACTGTATATTGGAAGTATGCAGCACTAAGGTCAGGATTTAGTGAAAAAAAGTGAAAAAAGTATGTCAACAGTATTTAAATGAGAAACTTTCATCACCTTCCTGCTGATTTCTAAGCCTCGGGCAGAGAAAGCTTTGGTGTACTAATTTGACTCTTTGGGGAGAAGCAGAGTAGCACTATCTTTCTGTGCTCATGTTAGCTGTGAACAAGGGTTAGTGGGTTCAGAACCCAGGGTTTTGTCCGAGATTGTACCACACTGAGATTGCAACACATTTGTGTTTTCCACACGACTTCACAATTTTTTGACATCTGTATTCTTATAGTCTCCCTTGCCCTACTGTCCATCTCTGTGATCAAATACTCCGGGTCATTTCAGAGACAAGCAGCTTTCTATTTTCCACAGCGGGCTGAAAACCAGTGGCCACTTATGTCCTGTTATCTCTGACACAGGCCCATCACAGCACCCCGAAACTCCTTTGGACATGCCCGGTCTGGCTGGTCATGGGAAGACAGCTTGGCTCACATCTGCACAACAGTGGGCTTTGTACAAAAAAACATGGATCAGCCATGAGGAACCTATTGCTGTGAATCGGCTCCTGTGTCCACTATATAAGGGATTGATTCAGTGCGGGTATTCTTTCAACAAAGCCTTTGACAGTGTGGAAGACCCCTGGCTGTGCTGCGGTGGCGGAACACAGACGTCCAGATTGAGAGGGGAATACTGGCTGGTTTGCACAGCACTGAACAGCAGGTCTAAATATATCTGTTTGATTCAGGCCTACAAAAGAGAAAGTACTTTTTCTTATTTAGCTCTAGCTTGAGTACCTTCTGTTTTTATCAATGTCGTCTACTAAGTCTATTCTAATGCCTACACAGTGGTTGAAAAAAATTGAAATACCACATTAAAAAGGGCTTTAACTTTGAAGTATTAAATTAATTATGACCACAAAGGCACAGCTGCACAGGATAGTCACATGAAGATGATTACCACAATGTGTCAGCTCGAACAGATCTGTCAGTAATTGCTTCACAATGTTCTTAAAGTAATGTCAGTATGCAGTTTTGGTCTGTGAATGGTATAAATATGTATACATCCCTGACTGAGATTTTTAAGTGGGGAGCAGATGGTTACTAAACAATCAACACAGTCCCATACTTGTGCAATTTTGTTCCCATAGCAACAACATGATGGATAGCTGAAAAAACAGCAGCCCATGCTGGTATATACTTATTTCCAAGTTTATTTTTAATAATGTCTTGATAATGGCTTGCAGAAAAAAACACTTGTCACTTTGGTGCCAGCTACTAGTCTTTTACTGAATATAAGTTATCTTACTATTGAATTTTCTTCTGTCTTGAAAATCCAAATAGAGAAACACAGTCATATGCAAATCTTTAAGCCGCTTAAAGGGGGCATAAGAAGAAGTTGTAAATGCAAACAATGATATAACTTTCATACATTCAGAGACATTCGTACAATTAGCAAACACTGAGAAACATTAGCACTGATTCTGGGTAATGTATCTGCCCATCTGATGAATGTGTGTTTATATTAATTCTAATCGTTGTTCTGTTTTTAATTGTTTGCTAAATGCTTTAGGTTTACAGGCTAATTGCTAACTTGCTAACACAAGGCATTTTCAAATCACCTTGTTTAGTCTTGTTTAATCAATCTGGTTTGTTTGTAGTTCTTTTGCACAGGTCTGAGCACAGCCAGTGCACCGGGGTGCGGATCAAAACAACTACACCAAGACCCTTTACTTGGTGTCTGATGGTGAAACTGTGATCCAACCTCGATCCAGCCCAAAACAAAAGGTTTTAGCTAAACAGCTACATCCCTACGAAGTGTTAAATGGTGTTGTGTTTCTTGAAAAATATTTTTTCTGCCCCTGCAGCAGAAAACTAAAATCTGAGAGAAGATGGGTAGATGAATGGATGCGATGCTAGAAAAGTTTATAAGTTCATTAGACATGCAATGTGCACCATTTTGCTCATCCAGATAATCACTACAGTTATGAACAAATGCTATTTGTGCAGTTGTTGCATTTTGGTGGTTCATGGAACAAGTTTACAAACTGGTCCAAAGATTCAATCAGTGCAAGGAAACTACAGGTTTAAAAACAACCTTAGAACCTTTCACAGCAATCCAAACTGGGTCAACCTCCTCAGGTCTGTTTTAGGTTCACTTATGCTGTGCACTGTGAACACAAAGTGCTTCCAGGTAAAAACTACCCCTGGTACCTAGTTGTAAACCAAGTTTGGTTTGTTTTCCTCTTGGTGGGTTTTTTGTTGTTGTGTTTCTGGTAACACACCAATTGCGTTTAGGTGCAGACCAAAAAACTAAACTGCATTCAGACTCTTTTCTTGTCAGCAGCTTTTCCGTAAAAAAATGGTTGCTCGTGTTCTTTACAAAGTGCATTCAGCACTTTGTTATTTCAGAGAAAGTTATCATGGTCATAATAAAGTAAAATTCAAATGTGACATGGTGCCATGTTCCACAGTAGGGTTTCATTCTTAGGACTATTTCCTGGCACAGAACAGGATTTACTTCCTTTACCTTCCTTTGTTTTACTTTCTTGTTCCCCCATTCATCTATTTATTTTTCTGTGTGAAAAGAAACTGGACCAACAGGAAGACAGACAAAGTTTAAAAGGGGTCCACAGAATCAGGAATTAGTTTGTTTTATTTATATTATATGTGAAAGCACCCTTGTAATATGTAGAATAATATTTAATAACCAGTGTGTTTTATTCATTTATACATACATACCTTTGCAAACTGCTATGTTTAATTGCTACCAACTGTTCCCTTACAGTAAAAAGGAAGATTAATACCCATTTTTATCAATAAAGCACATTTTATCCAACTGTGTAAAAATACCATGCAAACTCATTTGTTTATAGTAATTATATACATGCCCTAAAATTAACACAGTAGTGACATCTCAGTATTGAAATGGTGCACATACTACAGCACCTGTAACATGGTGAGCCAAACAGCATGAAGAGTGACAACATATGCCAAAGGCAATCTGCACACACACTTATCAGCACAGTTGATTAGCTCCTTGATATTCACACGGTGCCAGATGTTTACATTTATACATAGCTGTTTCATATTTTCATCCACCCCCTGAATGTTCACACTGACAGATCTGGCAGAAATGGTAATATGGCTCCTCTCATGCATCTGTGGTAATGAGATGAGCTGGGATTTGCTACAGTCTGTGGCTTCTGCTGCTGCCATGATTGTTTGTGTCACCAGCTAAGCCTCCCATTGATTAAGGCCGTGAACAAGCCCAGCCAAGCTGCTTCGCTTGCTTCGGCTGGCATATGTCAATCCTTGTGTGACTATGTTTTCTTGTTGTTGTCATTGCCCAGTATAGAGGCTTCAGTCGTTTTTTGTGGCAGACACGAATGGAACAGCCCGAATCAAAGCTTGTTTTTTAAATAGACAGAGACATTGTCGGATGAATAAATGACTCTTTTTGGTTCATTCAGAGGCTGTCTGATAGAACGCAACAATGAGTCAACCTCTCACCAGCTCATGAAAGCTTTCACATTTGCTATTCTGAAGGCTTGGTGTCTGCTGGATCTATCTGTTTGTTTTTGTTGTTAGGGTCCTTTAAAATTATATCTTGATTTCAGTTAAAAGATTAAGGAGCAGATGAATAAAATATGAGAGAATGAATGAGTGAAATAGTAAAGAGCTGTCATTCAGTGTTGTCTGTAATCCCTTTGAATTCAACGTTTTGTTTTGTTTTGTTCTCTTGTCCTTCACAGCCCACATTCCTTAGCCAGACCCCATTTGAAACACAAAAGTCTGCCCCCTCCTCCACTTAACACAGTCACACACTACACACACATTTACTCATCACAGCTTTTTGCAGACTCATGTAAGGGTCCTAATAAATATTGATTTCCTCTTTGTCCATGTAAAAAAAAAAAAAAAAAAAAAAAAATTCTGAATCGGGTGCCTGGTGGCTCAGTGGTAGAGCATTGGATTGGGATGCAGAAGGCCATGGGTTTGAATCACACCCCACCAGGTGTGGCCCTTCCTAGCCACCAAGGGCCGACCTCGGGCTGATCGCGAGCCCGGTTAAAAATGGGAGGGTTGCAGCAGGAAAGGCTTCCATCGTAAAAAATTATGCCAAATCAACGTGCGGAACACGTTCCAATGTGGCGAAAGCTGTGAGACAAGATAGAGACAAGCTAAAAACCTGTGATCGCTGTAAAAAATATTTCTGCTCCATTTTATCTTCATTTTCCTGCATATCTTAATGCAAAACTCATAGAGTAACAACTTCATTAACAGTTGGTGCATGTCCTAAGAGAGGACATGCTCTTCAGAGATACCACAAGGGCCGGTCCATTAGAGCAACAGAATAAAAGCAGGGACGACCCAATCTTGCCTTTGTGTACTTGTACTTATACACATAAAACTGGTCAGATATTGTGTGATACCGCATTAATCTCTGCAGGTAGGTGTAGTGGGAAAATGTCTGCGGTTTAGAGCTGTTTTAAGATAACTGACACGAAAGTAAAGTCTTAAGATCTAGTTAATAACATTCACACTTACGTTTCTCAAGAATATAAATAAATATTTATATTGTAATATTTGCAACTGACATCGGCAACAACAAAGCTTATATATAGTATCTAGAATTTAACTCAAAGCTTGCTTTTCCAAATGATTATACTTCCACATTCCTGTGTAGACTGTACAGTTGATGGTGTGCACACTTCTCTATCCACGATCTTTGTTTTTTTTCCTTTTTCTTTTTTTTTATTTGCTCTTTGTTTCAATGAAAGTTGCTCTATTTATTTAATACCGGCACCGCCATATTTGTTTTGGCATGAGAATAATAATAGTTTTAGTTTTGTATTGTTACATATCAGCAAGTACTCAAATACATATCAACATAATGGATGCATTAATATCATGAATTACATACTGTGAAGTACAAACCTAATTTAAAACTTTATCTGATACACTTTACTGATCCTCATGGGAAGTGGCTGTCTAGTTAGCAGGGACCTGGAATTGAACCATCAACACTTGAGTTTGTGTAACACTGCTCTACCAACTGAACCACAACTGCATAATTATACATATATGTACAAGAGGGAGCATCCACCAGAGAATCAATCTTTGCAAAGACCGCTTGTGGTTCACCACTTAATGTCAAACTTTGTGAGAGAACTGTCAATCAGTTTATGATGAATATTTCCAAGTATTTATATCTTTCACATCTATAGTACATAAAAATTGAAAAAAGTAGTCTGTAAAAATATGTCAATATCAACAGAAAGATTAAAAAAATTAAAGTACTAATTGTCAAGGTAAATACTTCTACTGTTACATGCTTATGTATTATTGATTTCATATAAAAGAAGACATAGCCAATGTGTACCTATACCACAGCTTTTTGATTTTTGAGAACATGGCCAACCACTGAATCATTCATGCTATATCAAATGTATCTTTGTGGATGTCCTGTTTGACTACAGTACACACTGTCCACTACTCAAATTGGTGTTTTTCAAACCTAAATTTTTTTAATGATTTCAAACTATGTGTAACTGTTTCTATTTCATTTTGTTATGAAGGACTTAACAAACCTGCTAGTGGGGAAATGAATACAGGAGAAGACTGGATTTGACTTCACATATTAATTTCTCTTTAATTACTTTTGACCTGATGACATTGTTGGGTCTAATGTTATTTTTTTAATATTTTAGTTTTACATTCAGTAAAAGCTGTGTTTTGTCTATTATTTAATGCAGTTTTACAAAAAACACAATCTAACATGTTTGGAACATTTACATTTGAAGTGTATTTGCATGAAAAGGTTTAGGCTGGATTTGACAACCTGGATGCGCACAGACTCTGGATGTTGTCATGAAACCAACAAACTGTTCCCTTTCTTACTGGTTACTCTGAATGTAGGATAGAACGGGTACAAAATAATATCTGTACACCTTAGTATAAACAATGTGGAATTTAATTTCAAAACTTATTCACCTCAAATGCAAGAAAAGGCCTTAGAAATAGCCATGTCTCCACAACAAATGATAGTTTGCACTTTAGCCAGTTTATTCAGTTGAAAGATGTTTGCTTTTTTCAATCTGACTTCTGATCTATCTCACCTTCATTCTGCTTAACTGTATTCTGCTAACTGCACAGAAAGTGTCGCCTCTCTCTGAATCTCCATCTGTTTTAGTCCCTGCAGGCTCAGTACCTGCTGAAACAAATCATTCTGCTTTGATAAAATACTTGCAGACTACATAGTGTTATTGTGTGTCAGTGTTTGGCTGCCTGAGTGGTTTGGAGCTGCATAACTGCTGCCCTACATTGCCTAAGTGTTTTGAAATTGGAAGTAGAAGTGGGTCATAACACAAACAGCGAGCAGGGACGTTGCCTGTGGATAATCAAGACAGTTCATTGCTGTGGAAAGCAATTAATCAAACAGTATGCATCTCATTTGATATGGTTTCCTATTTAACCCCTGTGAAAGCATATTCTGCTTAACTATTGCATGGTACAACAAGTTTACTTTTCAAGCTATGTTATTAATTTACTATGTGCCTGCGAAGAAACGAACACATTCTATTAATGAACCATAGATATGCACACATACGTTCATGTCATATGTGTAAATGTGTGCCTGAAAACATAACAACATGCAAATGAAAACTGCAAATACCTACTGCCACACAAACACACATCGCAATGGAAAGCCTGGACTTCTTCATAAGCCCCGTTTGCACTGCCCATTCAAGGTGGGATTATTGTGCCAATTTAATGCCTTGTTATCCTATAAAAGATACAATACAGACATGTGGAATTATTCTTGTCCGTCAGAAGGTGTAGTAAAATTGACACAACTGTTCCACCTCAGTGTCACCTCAGGGGAGATGCAGTTTCAGGGGAGCCACAGACGAAGAGCTTTTAAAATTCAACTAGATTTCATTTCTGAGACACGCGTCAGGCTTGCTTTTCCTGAAGGATGCTCCCACATCCACTATAGGTGAGACAGTATTATAGTGCAATTTCATTCAAAGTCAAGCAAAGTGCATCATATACAATGTTAACAATTACAGTCTCAGTCTGACTTTTGTTGAGCAACATGTTAAACAAAGAGATACAATGCCGGAGGAAAAGACTATGATGTCATAGTCTTTTCCTCCGGCATTGGGTGGTCAGCTACTTCTTGGTATTATGATGCTTACCCTGACCCCGTTTTTATATAAACTTAAACCAGTTAGCTGCTTTTAAAAATCCATTCAAAGTATTAAATGCCTGTTACTTACACGTCTAGTTAAGAATCACACATAACAGAATAACAATTGCACATTTAATTATGAAGATTTGATTAGGTGAAATTGTCAGCTGAACTGATTTAAAAACGCTAACGTATGCTTTTTCCAAGCCAACCAAGAACTAGAGTCATCATTACAAAGAAATTACACCGTCAACCAGCAGCATCTACACAACCAAACTGTGTCATAATACTCACAGATCCTACACCTCCCCCACTGCATGCTTCCTGCGTTTGTCTGCTTTGGCGCCATTCTCCTTTGGCCACACCCACACACCTGCAATGTGTTACTGCTCCCCTTCAGTATTTATACCCCCCTCTTTCACTCACTCATTGTCAAACTGTTGTTGCATACCAAGTTGTTACCAGCCAAGACTTTCTATGTCTTGTTACTATGCTTTAAGGACTTGGGTTTGCTCCTAAGTGCTGGTGACTGCATCATGACTTTGTGTAAAGCCTAGCTTTTGGAATTTGTTTTTCTGTCTATCAGGTTTTTATGCTTATGTTGTCTGCCTTGTCTGGTTGCTTTTACTTTGAGGTATCCTAAATAGAACACATAGACGTTGTTGATTGAAGTATTTGTTAGACATTATAAAGATGATTACTCACCCTGTGTAATCCTTTGGAGAATCTGTGAAGTTTATTAAAATACCTTCTACTCACCTCTCTTAGTTGTCCGTATAGTTGCGTTCGGGTCCATAGTGTAAATGGTATATTACAATCTGCTTAAGCATGGACCCAGTCAACCCAGGCACTGTTACCAGTGAGGCCCAGACTGACATTATCAGAGATTTGCAGCACCCCTCATTTCCCACAGAACAGACCCAAGTGGCTTATATTAAGTTTCTCAGAAGCCTTGGGATGGGTGTTTGAAAGCAACCTTGTCTGACAAGGACGCATCATGATAACTACTAAGCATAACTCAGGGCCTTAGAATAGTGAATATGTACAAGAGTACACAGTGGAATTCTGACTAATCTCTGTGCAAAGTTAGTGGAATAATCACGACTTTGATGGGCTTTTTTTTTCAATCCAGAATTATGTCCCTCCCTGAAAGATAAGCTTGCTGCTTGTGACCTACCTAAGGACTTGGAAAGACTGAAGGGCTTGCCACCTGAATTGATTATTTATTGTGGGAGCAACCAACAGAAACATTTAAGTAGAGCCACAACAGAAATTTACTCCATCGACTGATATTTGAACCCCTAGAACTCGCACTCCTTTCTCTCAGTTTAGCCTTCCTTCTGCCTTCCACTGCCCAGGTTAAGAGTACTGAACCCATGCAAATCAGTAGTAGCAAGCTAAGTCTGGGGGACGTGCAAGGTAAACTTTGTTTTTATAGCGATGCCATTTTGTGACAAACTGTACAGTAAGTCTTAGTGAGCTGATCTCTTTAGCTCAGGATGCCCTCTCAAGTCAGTCCCAAATTGTTGTCTCCCAACCTACCTGTTATTTTGGGCTATCCCCGGCTGTGTAAGTATCTGCCCCATTTTGACTGGGTTTCTGGTGCCATTTTGGGATGGAAACTCAATGTGTCACAGGTCACCCACCACAATTTCCCTTGAGAAACCTCCTCAAGAGACCTTCCCTGAAAACCTGGAGACTGAGACCATTTGAACATCACAAGCTAAAGGATTTCTTCAACATAGCCAGAGCTATATTGCTGTCTCGCACTGGCCATACGACAACCTGCTTTCTGGCTCTACACCATCTAATGGCCTCCTTAGATAGTGTAGAGCTAGGCCCATCTTTACCAGAAGGGCCAGGCTTCTTTTTTGTAGACATGAAAGCCAAGACACTGTGTCCTTGCATTTAATACAAAGGTCTTACAGACATGACTACCAAGAACATGTACCCTCTTTTTCCACAGCATTTGAACTACTGCAGGGAACTCAGGTTTTTACCAACCTTAACTTATGAATTGCATATCACCTGGTAAAAATACATGAAGAAGATTGGTAGACTGACTTTGACAACTCTAGTAACCAATAAGAAATTTTGGCCATGACTTTTGGACTAACCCCTGGCCCTTGCAGCTTTCTAGGCCTTAGTTAATGTTGAGTTTGGAGACATCTTCATCTTTTCCCTGAACTTTCAAGAGCATATTCTCCATATTAGCTCAGTGATGCAACAACTCTTTGAAAACTTTAAAAACCAAGTTCCATGTCACATTTGTTACCTTTTATGGGTTTTATTATCTGTGCAGGCAGCATAGCTATGAATTCAGAAAAGACATGTGCAGTGGTGGAATGACCCAACCCGGACTCTACAAAAGAACTCGAATTCTTTTGGGCTTCACCAACTTCTACAGAGATTTCCTCAGGAATTACAGCTGAATGGTCACAATCCTCTATCAATTAACATCATGCAAAACACCATTAAAATTGAAAATGGAAGCCAACATGGCTTTCAGAATGTCAAACAATAATTTACCTGAGCAACTATTGTTATGCCAGCAGCATTTGTTTTGTGGAGGTGAACACTTCTGAATCTGGGATAGGTGCTTTGTCCCATGTACAGTACCTTCTTTACCACAAACTAGCATCCTCTGAGCTAAACTATGATTTAGGCAATGGAGAAATACTTGTCATCAAGTTGGCAAGTGTGGCAACACTGACTAAAGAGAAGCAAACAACCATTCATGGTTTGGACTTATCATAAAAACTTTGTGTACATTCATTTATCTAAAAGTTTCAACCCACGTCGTATCAGACAGGGTCTGTTTTTACACTAGTTTTAACTTCAACATCAGGTTCAAGAATGTTGATCCAGATGAACTCTTTTACCAGTTCAAAGATTTGGGAGAGAAGAGACCTGCAGTAAGCATCATACCCTCCTCTTGGTCAGCCAGAGCAGCTAAGCTAGACATAGAACAAAAGGTACTAGATCCTAACAATTGTCCACCTGATCCTGGTAACTGTCCTTATAATTTGTTGTTTAGCCTCAAGCACTAGGTTCCTGACTCGCCTTCTATTCTGGTGTGAACCGAACCGCAGCCATGATCAAGAAGCAGTTTTGGTGGCTGTCCTTAACTGCTCACATCAAGGAATATGTTGCAGACAACATAAAACACACCACCAATCTCTCTGCTTCCTTGCCAATTTCTGGAAGCCCATGGTCTCAAATCTTGTTGGACTTTGCTACTGGACTTCACCTATCTAAGGTTAATCAATTGTTTTGAACATTGTTGACTGCTTCTCTAAGATTGTCAAAGTGGTCCAAATACCTGCTTTGGATTGAATATGCCCATATCACCTCTCCCATATCAGCCACTGGTTTCTCTCCATTTCAAGGTGCCTACATTTACCAACCATCTTTGTTTTTAGCTCAAGAGTAGGGGGTAAGTGTTCCCCCTTTGTGTATTGGTCTGTCTAGGTTAGAAGGTCAGGGCTCTATCATGCTACTAGGTACCATAGCAAACTAGGTAAGAACTTGATGTATGTAAACCCAGTGCAAGTTACCAGTGCTGCCTGATAGAATTAGATAGTGACTAATAGGAGGAATAGGGAAAATGAATATAAGTAACAATATGATGTTAATTTTCCTGCTCCAGTCAGAACAATTAGCTTAGAAAGGTGTTGCGAGGGAATCATCAATTGCTTTTACTGGACTTACTGGGTTTTACTTCTCAAACTTTCCACTCCTACTGATGAAGTTTTTTCGTTCTCTATGCAATGAATGTATAAAGATACGAGGACAATCATTTTTCTGTCGAATCTGTCTTTTGAGGAAGTTTTAAAATATCCACATAATTCTCCCTTTGTGATGCAATGTATTTTATGAATTGCACCATGCAGCAAAAAAAGCTATCAACATGATGTTGCCAAACCAGGGCTTCTCACGTTGGGTGGTGGTGTGCTTCTGCATACATAATGTTAATCATTGTGGCCAAACAATTCAATTTTTGTCTTATACCCCCAAAAGATTTACTTTTAGTTATCATCTACTATCAAAAATTTAGTCTTGCTTGAGTAGAAACATTGAACTTGGGAAACAGCTTTTGAGGATATTATGATAGATCTGTACCAATTGCACCTAACATCTTTACCAGTTCATCATTGTTCTGGTATCCTTTTGAACCTGTCCCAGGTTTTGATGATGACATGCAAAAGAAAACGGGACTTAAATACAGCCACAGATACAATTAGCCAATCTGAAGCTTCTGAAGTCATCCCATCAGTTTGTGGAAGCTTTCAGGCTTTTTAAAGATACCGTTAACTTGACTGACTGTGGAAAAAAATTACTTTAGTTTTAACAAAATAGATGTAACTGACTATTCATAAATGTATAGCAAAATTAAATCTCTGGAATGGTGATTAGTAAACAAGTGTGTGTAAACTTCCAGCCTCAACTGTAGTTACAACTTGTAGTAATGAGCTTAGAAATGTAAACTTTCTAACTAATCAACCTCACTGCAATCAATTTAAAGCACTGAGTGCTGAGCTTCCTGCTGTGATGTACATATTTTGGTTGTGTGTTATACCTGCATGTCTAATGAGAGCTGACGGCTCTGCCTCTGCTGGATGACAACAGTGAGCAGAGTGTGTTTAGAAGCAAAGTTGATTTCCTCAGCTTTGATTACATGGAACCAGACCTTTGCTTTATTACTGTCAGCATCACTTTGGTGAGACTGATATTGTTGTGTTCTTTTTCCATAGTACACAGTAGAGGATTGTCTCTGTGTATGGGAATCTGAATTTAAATATCTATTGAACTGGTTGTGCTATAAAAAGTTAAGTGCCTGTTCAGATCAGAAAAAGACTGTTGGCTGCCGGGAGAAATGCACAGTTCTGCTTGGTATGTTGTCCAGATAATCACTATAGTCTCGAGCAAACGCCTAATGTGTAATTGTTCCATGTTCTCTAGTAATTTTTCCTCCTTTGAAGCAAAAAAGGTATCTGCTACATTTCTACCACTTTTAGATTAAGGTGCACACCTCAGCTAAGTACTGTATCTGAGGCCATAGACACAGTTTATCACAGTGCGCTTAGATTTATCGCTAGGTTTTTTTGAACTCACCGTTGTAAGTTATATTCTTTATTCTATGGAGATGACCAATTGGCTGCTGTTTGCATACAAAGCCATTCATATTCATATTTCACTTCATATTTGTTTAATTCAAAGTCGTATTTGTTTAAACAGCATTTTAAGGTTCCGGCTCCTGTTACTTGGAATGAACTTCAAAAGGACTTAAAATTAAAAGAAAAAGTAACTATGGGTGAATTTAATACTAATGTTATTGCTGCTGTCTTGGACAGGTGTCTCCTGAAAATGAGATTTGAAATCTCAATGCGTTTCTTACCTGCCTATATTATTTAATTTGCACTCATATGACTATTTACTAGTGCAAACAGGATCTTTTTCTTGTTTTTACTTATGTGTTCCTGCCCCCAGATTCATTTATTCAGTGAGAGGTCAAGTTTATTTTCATGTGGCTTCCAGTGATGTGTTTTGGTTCGCTTGGATTTTTCTATGTGTGAAAGAAACAGAAATGGAACGTTTGTAAATGCCCCTTATAAGCCTGGTTCTTCAGGCTAGTGAGGAACAAGGTCTGAGGAGCGATGAATAGGAATACATGGGATCATAATTTACAGAAATCTTTTGCCTCTTTAATGGAAACCTATTGGTGATTGGATCAGACTGATGTGAAACTTCAGAACACCAACACAGTTTATTACTAAAGTAGAGAACTTATTTAACACGGCCTGGCTTTCATTTTATTAATTTTCACATTCACCATCTCTTGAAAGTTGTGAATCTGTGTTAACTGATGATCTGATTTATTTTTTTCTTCTGTTAGAGCTGTTATTTTCTGTTGATAATTTTGTCATGGCCAGGAGAAGTATTTGATGTTGTTTAGCAATATACACATTTCAATTGTCTGGCATCATGTCAATTAGCCTATTCAGCACAGGAGACTGAAAATCTCCAAGCATCAGGTAGAAATACAGTTTGATGTGAAAATATTTTCATAATTTACATTTATATAAAAAATTTAGTTAAATACATCTTCTATTTACAAAAATTGGGCCTTAAAACATATAAATATATAATCATAATTTATATCATAACCAGGCATGAATAATGGATTTGCAAATACATAAAAAATAAAAAATGAAGATGCAAATAATCAGCCATTAAAAATGTGTTGTTGGTGTTGGTGTATCCGGTGTCTAAGCGGTGAGGAATATTCACACACTGTAGTTTGATCTGGCCACAGTAAAAATAAATAGAATGCAGGATTTTAAAGATGTGAAACTGACTGGAAAGTGTCCATAATGTTAAATGTTTATGTCACAGTAAATGAACACTGTGTATATGACCAAATATAAACTCCAATCGTCACCACAGTAAGTCTAAAATCTCTACTACGATACATCTTATGATCTTCTGGAAAACCTGTAAATAAATGTTAACTTTTTTTTATTTAAGTCCAAAGACTTATGCTTTTCCATCTTAGCTTCTTCCATTGTCATCACAACTCTCAATTCACAACACAAATAATGAATTGAATCCATTTTGAAATAAGGTGTAACTTAACAAAATGTGGAAAAAGTTAAGCACTCAGAATACTGGATGCACTTTACCCTATGTTCCTTTCTGGCTTATCTTGTTTCTGCACACAATATTTCCCCTTTGCTTCTCGCTTTATATAGCTAAATGTTGTAACACACTAAAATACTGTGCGGCAGATTATGAACATTGTTTGGTTGTGAAGACTTGTTGGACCTAGTTGGTCCTGATCAGTCCTATTCTGGCTCAGTCGTCTTTTGTTCTTTTACACACAGAGACTAAAAAAACCCATTAGTCTTTATGTGTGAACTGGCCAGTGTTTAGCAGGTTTTGCAAGTCTTCATGTGTGTCCCCAGCTTCAGGATAACTCTGATCTTGCCTCTGGCTTTAGAAAAATAAGTAATATATAATAAGCTGTTTACCTTGTTAAAGGAATAAGTCAGTCAAAAGCTGTTGTAGCTTTTTCTTTTATTAGTTGCACGGCTCCGATGTGCTGTAAACAAACCACTGTTTCCTATACATGTTGTGCCTCCTATGGGTCCTTATCGTGCACAGAAATTGAGCAGATTTTCACACCTGAGGACGCTTCTCACTTGGGCAATGTCCCCGTGTGAGTTACATGTCTGAAAGGCAACTCTGGACAAAGTCCGAGGCTAAGTTCTCTAACAATGTGAGAAATTCATGTCTGAAACAGGCTTATTGCTCAAGCTTAGCACTTTCAGCAGTCTTGTAGACCTCCATTCAGAAAAAGCCTTTAATGTGATAGACAATGAGGGATTGTAAATTCTGTAAACCAACAGAGTCAAAACCATTCACCTACTTGGAAGTTTCCACCTTAAGTTTGTCAAAAAAAAAATGTACTCATCAATTTACTTCTGTTTCCTCTTAAATTATTGTGTATAGAGAAGGTAGTGTTGTAGTGTGATATGCATTTCTGAAAGTTGTCACCGAACTAAAGTTTGAGGATGGTCAGCCCTTTGAAGGGGGTTTGCTATGGGTAAATTTGCATGTCAGAGTTCATTACAATCAGTGTGCTTTTCTTTGTCTTTTTAGCCAATCATCAGCTAATGCTGCTAACATCTACAGCACTGCCATTTTACTTTTAAATTATCCTCATTTTGTCAAAGGTCTATGATATAATAATACATAAATATTTACCCACACGCAACTCTGGTTGATCTGGTGCAATTGGTATGGGAAGTGATAGTAACATTTAAACTAAGTTAAACTAAGTGGTACTACAGATACAATGTTTTCCAATTAGTTTTACTAAAAGTATGTCCCAAAATTTATAATTTAAGTTGTGCTGACAGCAATGGCAATGGCATCAGTGCAGAGAGATTTACCTTTTAAAAATATGTGGATGATGCTCGGTCTTCAAACCAATCAGAGAATCCTAATTATTTTTGCTTGCTTTGGCATTAACACATAAGTTTACAAAGTATTTGGCTGCAGCTGGCCTCAGTTGAAGTTCCAGTTCCAGTTCTTGTTTATTCATTGTGTGTCACCAATAAGCACAAACCGGGTGACCAATTTTTTTTAAAAGTCTTTCCTATCATATTCTGTCCCACTTATATTGCCTGTTAATAATCAGGAAAATGCGCCAATCACCTCTATGTTGAGTCTTTCTGAACCTTCCCCTGTCACACAGCTTTCAAAACTTAAAAATGTATGTAAATAGTCTCTCATACAGAGCTGCTGAGCCAATCAGGAACATTTTGATTTTAGCAGAAACTGAAACAGTGAGTCAGTTTACTACCCGCCATGGTGAAATTAGAAACTAAAAACAGGAAAAGTTTATTTCACGGTTTTCCAATTATTAACTATGTGTGTTTAACATGTTATGTTAATGATCATTATCAGGATAGAAAAAAAAAAACACGAAGACTTCTCCACAAATAATTTGGCACAATTGTTGGTGTTTAGCAATGGAAAATTGTTAGAAAATATCTTGCTAGTCAGCTCAGCACAAACGTCTCCAGGTACAGCAAATACATTGCATCCATACGTGTGAATGTCTGGAAAGTTGCATATTGTAGCTTCAACTAAATGTTTTATAGTATTATACATTGCTTCTAGGTCCAGAGTGATTATCCAGAGGTACCCTTTACCTGAACACAAATCTATCTAAACCACCAATTATTAGTCCTGCTCAGTCTTATGAATGAAGGTGTTACACCTGAAGGTCAATATGATGGATCGAATGTGAACGATTACAGATCAGTGTTATAGACAGATGTGAAATCTGCCATGTACAGAAGGAAATTAAAGGAAAGGTGTGTCTAAACATTTGTAAAATTCGGGAATTTTTTTGACAGTTTTTAAATGGATCAGAGTGCTCTTCACGGACTGAATTGCAAAACTGTAATTGCACACGAGGAGCTGTTAACTCGCCTAATAGAATTTTGTGTGTTTCAGTGAAGTTTCAGCATTCATCATTTTTGACATTAACATGACAAATGAAAAATACTAAATGTCAGCTATTAGCAGCTTTGTTCCAAAAACATTGCCATTAGCCTTCAGAGACACTTATCAGTCAAAGCTCTATTGTACACAGCAGCCGAGAAGCTTTGTGAAAATGATCCTCTGAAAATGAGCCAGCTGAAAGATGACCACTATGCACCAACAAGTCTCATGTCATCAGCATCAATAGCCAATCTGCAGACCTTCAAACATCCCAGCCGGGCGGCTCATGACCTTTCCCCAGGGATCACCATGGTGACAGTGTGCTGAACCAGCAGGAGTCGGCACTAGGAATTCAAAGTTTGTTCATATCTAGAGTAACAACACAACTGTCTGTTCAAACGGGGCGACACAGTATACGAATAATTTACAGTATTTGTTTACAGTTCTATATTTGTAACGAGCATCAACAGCAGCCTCTTGCACACTGCAAAATTAAGGCAGGTTAATTGTGCCTATACACTGATTCTTCATTCTGCCTGTAAGATACCAATGTAAATGTGCAAAACTAGTAAGCCAGCTGAACACCATTCGTTTTGCAACTAAAGAACTTGAACATGTGCTTTATTCACTTGAAGTGAACTGTGTCTGTGGTGTGTGCTGTCGTTTTTTTTTTGAGCATTTAACATGTATAGCACTTGTTCAACATTAATTTCCCTGTATCATGTATAAATTTATATATAAATGAATGCATTATAACACAGTTTGCCTCGACACACAGATGTGGTCAGTATGACACGTGCAAGCTGATTCAGTATGACTGACTCAGCTCTGGTGCTTCAGCAGGCTTTAAGAAACACTCAAAACGCCACAGATCCCCGGTGTGGAGGCTGACCAACCTCCGCCTGTTCGTGTTTGTTTGTTAGTCAACAATGCACTGGGAAAAAAGCAGAAGTAAGGTGGGGGAGGTGGGTCTCTTTAATAGAACAACAGAGAGGATCTTTCAGCCAAATGGGCATGTGTTTACTCTGGGATGTTTCCTCATCAGTCACTGTAACAAAGGGGCGAGATTTCTTCAGAGGCCTCTGTAAAGCAAACAATCCCACTACAAGTTAACTCTCCTTCTAATGTCTCAGGACGGAGTGGAGTACTGGAAATTGATGTTACTCTCTATTAATTTTCTTAGATAGTGGCTATGTTTTAGAATAATTCTGAATAATACTAGTTCTGAATTGTTATTGCATTTTAGGATCTTGATTATATTCATAGATTTTTCAAATATAAGCTAATATTTAATGTCTAGCTGACATTGTTTGTATTTAGTATGAAATCAACAGAAGAAAGAAGAGAGCAGAAAAGAACTTGTGATCTCAATTATTACAACTATTTACCCTCAACTGCTAACTGTGCAGCAAAAGTAGTTGTGGACAGATTGTGAAAACCTCCCAGAGCATTCCCAAGTGTGCGAGCCTGAGTCCCCAAAGAAAATTGTGTTTATTAATATCTTCTGTTCCTCATCATTATCACCCCTGTGAAAACAAGAGCAGCTATGGTGTTGTGAAAATCAGCCCTTCAGGATGATTCATTCACACACTAATTGAAGTGGAAAAAAAAAACGGCAAACGAGAGTGAGGGGTGTTTTCTCAGTGTTGTTGTAGTTGAGGCATGGTGTGAAAACAAGAAGACTGTATGTGAGCACCATGAACCCTGCACATGGGTGATTTTCTAGTTAAACACAAATGAAATATTTAAAGCTGCTCTAATCAGTTTTTTGATATAATTGGTACCAACCAAATGACTATAAATAAGTTATATGGTCACTAGTAGTAAAGAATCCACTGAGAATGATTGCCAACAAACTTCAGGTCTATGTTTTAGCCTCTTTGAGCCCATTGTTGGTTCTATGGTGCACAGCTTTTGAGTTCATTCTTATCATCTTTGCAGGCAGCTTTTGGAGAAAAAAAAAAACTTATCAGCATAAACCATGAAACATAAAACAAAATTAGAGACTAGCTGAATAACTAAAGGACCCCAGATTAGGTGAAAAGTAATGCGAATATTAAATTTGTCAAAACATTTAGAAGAATGAACATGTTAATCTGTGTCTTTTGGATATTAAAATGAGGAGCTTTAAATAAGCAACACTAGTTCATTCACTAGTTATATGGTAATGATAGAATCACTTAAGCGTCGAGTATAGGAATCAGACTTGAGAGACTATCTGTCAGAAAACTGCATGGATTAAAGGTGATCTTTAGAATCATTATCCATCCCCCACACCTTTCCGATGTAAGAAATAATTGACATGCTGACATTCACACCTACAGCATGGCAAAGTGTGATTGGTCAATTGTAAGGAGATCAGGAACAGGAAAGAAGCGTGTACTTATATTGAAATAATATTATGTCTGGACAGCTGTTGGCTTCATGTGTCACTTTTCAGAGCCATCAAACACTGTAAATGTGCCATATTTATCAGGTCCTGTATTTATGAATTTGGTTCTTATTATAACCTATGAGTTGACAACCCTGTTAGAGGCTCTAAGACTATGTCTACAATAAATCAGGTACGTTTTTGAAATGCTGACACCAGGTTGTTTCTGCATTTACCTCCATCCACAATAAAACACTAATATATGGGATATGTATTTCTACTAAGCATGCTTCAATTAAACTTGAGTATTTGTAATAACTTTCCATGAAAATCTTATACAGACATTTGCTCGCTTAGGCAGCACATATGATAAATTGGATATGATACAGAGAATAGCATGGCCCCCATTCTCACCCATCCTGAAGCATTTCCAGGGAAGCTGTAGCTCAGTTGGTAAGGCGGAGCACAGGGTCAGTGGTTCGATCCCTGTCCCTCTATATGTCAAAGTGTCCTTTGGCAAGAGCCCAACCCCAAGTTGCTCCCGGTGGATCAGTTGAGCACCGTACATGATAGACACCACCATCGGTGTGTGAGTGTGTGTAAATCTGTGAATGAGAAGCAACATTGTAAAGCGGTTTTGGATAAAACCGCTATATAAGTGGCCATTTCAACCCCACAGTGGCATTAGTGAGCAAGACTACGATAGTCTTTGGTGTTTGAACTATGTCAGCTTCTATTTGATGGATTTCCATGAAATTATGTTCAATTTGGATCAAACTGGTTGAACCATATTTTAGCAACAATGTCTTTAGCCATAAAAAAGACATTTTAGTCAAAACAAAAGGCATTTTAGGTACTTTCAGGTCCTGCTACTTTTTGCACAATTTCTTGTGTTATTATTTTATTTTAAATAAATAAAATAGCTCTTTTGCCAATCAATCTACACTCAATAACCCATTAAAAAGTTAGTTTCCAGTTTTATAAAAAAAAAAATCTCTTATTTACAGTAGTACAATGTTTGAGAGCTCCTGTGTATAGCACGCTGCTCTGTCCCGAATCACCAGGAGGATTAAAAGCTAGTAAATGGGTGTGTTGATGACCTTTCAATCACTCAACTGTGGTTTTACTCGAGTGATAGAACCTTTTTTTATTAGATGCACAGCTCCAGTGTGCTACCACAGCTTAAGTTTTATATAAAGTTGTGCCTCCTGTGCGCACTGATCCCACACTGTGGACGCTTCTTAGTCAGATAATCTTCTGCTGTGTCTGACATGCCAGTCTGGACAATGATAGGAGAATTGAGCATCGGACTTTGTCCCACATCACACAAAATTTACGGGGGATCGGTCGAATTAATTGTTGCGGTAACAACATAACAAATTCCTTGAGGAAATGTATAGTGTGAGATACGTTTTAAGTCTTGATAGCATGAAACTTAAAATAATTTCATTTGATTCTGTCTATCCCTCCCTGCTCCAATGTGCATGTTTGGAAAAGAAAGAAAAGGATGTTTGGTTGATGCTAGTGACCTATCACAACATCCATCCCTCCATCGATCCATTATCTGTATTCATTTATCCTGTTCAGGGTTGTGGGGGGGCTGGAGCCTATCCCAGCTGTCATTGGGTGAGAGGTGGGTACACCCTGGATAGGTCTCTAGTGTAGGGTGTACTATGTGTTCTATGTTCTATAATGAATGAAACTTGTAACTAGCAAGGCTTTTTAGCTTGTGTTGTTGTGAACGGGGATCAGCCAATCAGATGGCTCTCTGAAAACGTTTGAATCTTCTCTGTGTTTAGGTCTTCTCTGGGTGCTCTGAGTTCCTTTTACACTGCGAGTGGAGACTGTAAATTTCCCACAGGTGTCAACCGGCAAGGTATTTCCCTCCCTGTCACCCAATGCAATCTGGGATGGGCTTCTTGAAATACAATCCCTGTGCATTACTTTGGGAACTATTATGTTAAAGAGAGACAACGATTGTTGATTTATTATAATAACTGGCACCATGAATAGATTATGAAAAAATGGGACCCCGTGGACCAGGGGTAAAAAGCCCCCATGTACAAAACCCACCAGTCTAAGAGTAACACACAGATACAATTGAGATTATATATATATATATATATATATATATATATATGTGTGTGTGTGTGTGTGTGTGTGTGTGTATGTGTGTGTGTGTGTGTGTATATATATATATATATATATATATATATATATATATATATATATATATATATGTATGTATATTTAATGTGTGTGTGTGTCTGTTATTTTTTCTTTGTTCTGTTTTAGCTATTTTATGTGAATGTATCTGAATCAGTTTTCTCCTAAATAATTATTACACAATATATATTCTTAGAACTTGTTAATATCCTTATTATGTATACTCCTACCCTGTACTTTCCCATCCTCCCCAACTGTTGTTTCTCTTATGATTATACCCTTTCTGCACATCTTCACTACCCTGATGCACCTTCACAAGCAAACATACACTGTACATGTGTTTTTGTCGTATCTCACACTGTTTTTATGCTGTTGTGTTTTGTATTGTGTGATTTGTACTGTTTTTTTTTTATTGGTAGAAAACTTAGCTAGTGTTGATTTTACATGTTCAATTCATTGTGGACATTTATGTACATATTTTGGGTATTTTGCATCAGTTTTGGTAGTTGTGCCTTTTTCTTAATGTCTTGGTTTGATATTATGTCAATTTTTAAACAATATATGCAATTTTTTGTATGTTGCTTGTCTTTTCCTATTCATGTTCATTTGTTTCATTTGGAATCTTTCTTATTTCCTTGTGATCATTTTGTGATTTGTGTCTTTTAATTCAGCTCTTAATCTCTTGTCCAATGGTTCCTAACCTCTTAGGCCTCTGGTCCAGTACCCAGTAGAACTCCTTAGTAATCTATTCTGAGTGGCACAAACCTCACACTAATATATATATATATATATATATATATATATATATATGAGAATATTAAATTATTTACTATGTCATCACCTCATCATGGATCAAATAGCTAAACTGTCGTGCTATGTCCTTAGCTTCAGTGTTTGTGATAAACACACGTGCCAATAAAGTAGATTGATCTGCAAGTCATGGAGCGTCTCAGGTCGCTTGGCATGTAGCACCATGCTGTGATGTGGATACCAAGGGTTGGGGGGAGGGGAGTGCTACTCTATCTCTGCTCTGCTGAAGCCCTCAGTAAAAAAGAGGAAGCCGAGGGAACGCAAACAAAGACGCAGCCCAACGGCTCTCTCACCACACTGCCAGGAAACAGGGTTGGGTTTAGATAAGGGGGGTTGGGGTGGTTGGCTGGGTGGAGGCAGTGGAAGCAGGAGGAGTAAGGAAAGAGAAAAGGAGACCAAACCCCAGCAGGTGTGCTCCGGCAGTATGTAATGTGTCAGCATGGCTCTGTGCCGAGCACACTGGGGCCTCTGCAGCATGGAAATATACGGTTTATTTTCAACAAGGTTACAGTGATGTTGATTTATCTTTCACCTTGCTGAACAGGGCTGTTAATTCACTCAACTCTAAGCTTTGGCAGAGTCCCTGCATCTCATATCAGTCACTTCCAGAATTTCCATACACACTCAAATAAATGATTGAAATTTGTCAGTGTGACAAATGATTAAACAGAGGTCACACAAGTGGCAGCTTAGTGGGACAATTGGTTCATAATGCTTCTAATGCAATTTTCAATTTAACTTTCACTTCATCTTTGTTCTCCTGTTAACACGGCTGCAATTGCAATAGTTGGTTGTACCCAGTGGATTGACTGTGATTCAGTACTGCAGGGTAACGATGACATAAAGTTGGGACCATGTACAACTGCTGCAGCTTAAAAGAGAATTAAGTTAAATGTTTTTCCTTGCCTGATTAGTCCAAAAATGGGTTTATAATAGCTTGTGTAAAATGATGTTGCATCAAAATAAAAGTGTTTACACTAATACAATCAAATGTAGTATTAAGGTCAGATAATATGAACTGGCCTTAATACCGAGAATAATGGATAACTTCTATGTGACCCAGGAACTAGAAGGTGCCATTCTGCAGATATATCATGACTAAAGCATTTCTTTGGAAAATGTGTTATTTAAAAATAATTTCACATTCATCAGGATGAAGATCATATTATTAGGATTATATAGAGATCCTTGAGATTACCCTTGGCAAATAGATTTTTATCTTCAGATAAAGTTATAGATTAATGATGAGGTGTAAAATGTTTCTTGATAACTTGTCACCCTGTGTGTAATTTATCATTGCAGATTCTTTTCTTTCTGTTATATACAGATTCATTTGAAAACAAAAAATGAAAGATAAAATTCTTTGCTAAATTATGTAACCTGCCCAAACCCAGGTTGCATGAATGCTGTTTATTAAGTTGAACTGAAGTAAAACCTCTGTTTGTGCCAAAATAGATTTTCTAAATCACTTTAAGAGTGAAACACACCTAAAATGTACAGTAGGTTACATGAAAGGCCATAGCTGCCGCTAAAAATTGCATTGTTTTGTTTTCTGAGATTTTTGTAAGAAAAATGTGGACTTGAAATCCTTAATTACAGATTAAGAAAAATTGCAGTATTTTTTAGACTGGACATGTTTAGATATCACTACCTTCTTATCTTCAACTATATAGAGAGAATTAGGAACCTGTATTTCAAGCTACTTTTCTTTTTGATGACTGTGGGGATGATTGTGGAGGACTTGGACTCCTGACCCCTGTATTGCTAAAATGTTGGCTATGGCCCTGCAACAGGTCAAAGTCGAACCAGCAACTATTCCATAAACTGATGGATGTTTACAATGGATATTTTAGGTAGTCATTTGACTGTTTACCTTCATCCTGTCTTTATTACAAGTCTGAAAAACATTTAGGGTGCTTTACAACCTGTAAGACTGTCTGACTGTATTTCTTTTTACTATTTTAACTTACTTCTTTAGTAATATCAGTACAATATAATGCAATACAATACAGTGTCACAGGATTGAAAAACATTGTAATAAACCAGATCATTTTGTAATTCTTCAACGAGACATATCTTATCAGTCATCATTAAAGTGAAGTTATTTGCAACAACAATGAAGCTGTCACATGGGTGAAGAGCTGTTGCCTCCTGTTGCAGAGGTTCCTGTTTTCCCCTCAGACAGCCTCCCCTCCCTCTCTCCAGCCATTGCCCCTCTTTCCCCCTCCCCCATCCACGTGCTCTCACTCATCTGTTTGGGTATGAGCACGGCTACTTCAAACACGTGCTATATGCCACCCTGCCCCCTCCTTCCACCACCACCTCTCTTCTCTCTCTCTCACTATCAGCCTGTTTTCCTTTGTCCAGCCCATCTTTCTCTGTGCTATGTGATTTACTTAAGACTGAGAGACATGTGATCACTCTGCTGGATACCAAGAACTCTAGGCAGCCAGTTGTTTTGGAGGAGGAAAAGAAGGAACATGGAAAACAACCTGATAAAATTGGCTAAGTATCAGGACATTCTGTACAACCTGAGAACTTGTGGATTCTGCCAAAAGACACAGATTAAACTTAACAGGATTGTCTTATATTAAATTTTTTGATTAAATTGTGTGATTCTGTCCATCTTGATAATTTGCCAGTACTCCGTTAAAAGTGCAGCAAGCTTTACAACTCCCAGACACTGTAGTTTGCAGTTAAAACATGATAGTCTTACAATTCATAAAGATTGTAATACACACAGAATACACATAACTTTGGTTCTTACATTCATGATCCTCAAAGGATGAACCCTAACATCCCCAAACAAAACCTTTGAGTCTCTGGGGCATTTAGTAACATGTGAATTCCTAGAATGCTGCAGTAATTCTGCATAGTCTGCATAGAATGTATATGTAGACTAGATTTAGGATGACGGTTTTCAAAATACTTCTTATGCTTCATGAAACAGAAGTTATTCTAGGGCGGCCAATTTTGCTTGATGTTATCCTATATTGTGTCTTGACTTTTTGCGCTTTACAGTACATAAACACTATTACCAGACCAAACCATGTAATCTCTAATTTGATGTAGACAACATTTGAGTATTTAGAAGATTACAATCTGCCTCTTACATTCTTCAAAGCATGTGCTAATTTCTGATAAAGTGTGTTTTATTCTCAAGAATAAATAATTTCCATTCAGAGTTCCTTGCCATCCGTACAATCATTTTTATTTATATAGGTGCGAAAGCTGCCTAAGTGTCATAACACTCCTCACATTTCAACGCACTGCTCACAACACCAGATATCAGGCCTGTTAAACATTAGTTACCCCTCAGGTAAACACGGAGTTTGGAAAAAATCTTCTACTACTTTTGACCTTATATCTTGCAATGAATTACAGAAGATTTTCTTATTCCTCCCATTATTTACACAATGTCTATGTCTCCAAAGTGCTTTTGTTATGTCTGGTTGTGTTCTTTGTGGCATATATACTTTTTATTTTGGCAGCCATGTTTGTTTTTCTTTTACCTGTAGAACTCTCTTGCAAAAGTGATCTGTATCTTAGTAAAACCTGATTAAATAAAGCTTATATTCACTGATGAGACACAAGTTATGATCATCTGCCTAAAATGCTTTTAGTTCTCATTATGTTATCAAAACAGCTTTGACCTGCTCGGGCAAGGACTCTACTAGAACTCTGAATGTGGGCTGTGGTAACTGGCACCAAGATGTTAGCAGCAGATCCCTTAAGTCCTGTAAATTGTAGGGATTAGACATATTGTTCCAGCATATCTCACAGAGGCTCAATCAGACTGAGATCTGGGAAATTTGGAGGCCAGGACAACACCTCTTTATTGTGTACTTGAAAACCCCCTCGAACAATGTGTGCATTGTAGCAGGGTGCAATATCCTTCTGAAAAACTCCACTGCAATCATGTAATACCATTGATATAAAAGGGTGTACCTTTTTATCTGTAGTGTTTTGGTTGATGGCCCATGTCAAACTGACGTGTTTTTTCCCAGCAGAACAAATTTGTCCCTCCACTTCTTTCCTCAGTGCGTCCTGGTCTTCGGGTAAAGAGTATACTGTACAGAGTATATGACAGTGCGTGACACATTTCTCCAATATCCCATCATTAAAATGAGCCCTTCTGTTTGTTCAAACCATGCATGAAGTCTTTTGTCACCCTCATGCATTGATGAGCCTTGGATGCCAAACATTGGTTTGTGGTTTACCTTGCTGATTCAGCCGTTTGCATGGTCTTAACCCCTGACGCATTCAAGTATAGTGCGTGAACTCTCAAAGTTCACGCACTATACTTGAATGCGTGGACTCTCAAAGTGTGTTGCTTACTGTTTTTGTCAAACTTAGTTACATACATGATAATGTCTGCTCACACAAGCTTGAAAAAAATGTTGATGTTAATGTATTGCAGTAGGTTGATATTTGTACACTCTAAAACGTAGTTCAGGGGATCAGTTACTGCCACCTAATAAAATGTGTGTTTCCAAGATAAAAATCCAACTTTTCTGGTTTAAATACACTTCTTAATTTACAAACTTAAATGTATGATTAGTCTTAAAATAATAATGTTGGTAATTATAGCAATATAATTTTGTGTATCATGTAAACTCACATTTGTCCATTCATTATTGTAAAATGTAATGTAATTCATATTAGAAAGTAAATTGACTTGGTAACTCAATTTTATTTGATGTTGACTGCTAGATTTTAAGTCCTCTCCTCCATCCACTAAACACAAAACAAGACTGCCTCTTACAGAACCTTCTGTACCTGGCACAGGGATGTAAAGACATTTTTAAGCTAAGAATAATTTGTTTTACAAAGAATTTCTTTTATTGGAATGTCTTATAGTGTGTAGCTCTAGTGGAAAAAGGACAATACCAGCTAACAAACTTAATAGTATCTTTTCCTTGTGTCACTGGCTAAGATTGATAAAGTGCCCATTGTTCTTCTAAAGATAGTTATTTTTAAAGAAACACTCAAGCCTTAAATGTAGTTGTCTTCAAATTTAGACTGTTGCCCCTGACTAATACAGTAACAATTTTTCATTTTTTTTCCTTAGCACAATACAATTAAAATGCACAAATAGATACCCATGTACTGCCTCACCATGTACCATGGAGAGAGGAAGACCTTTTCAATGTGATTTAATATAAGATATACTACTAGGCTGGAGAGATGATACCAACAAATAAACTAAACATCATCTGTTTGTATATTATATTGGTTTTGTGAAATTAGGTGCAAATCAAATGAATCATGTATTTTTCCTCATGGTAATTGATAAAACCTGTTCATTTAGCCAGATTGAACTGTGTTTGTGTTTGTATGTGGTGGTTTAAGGCTTACAATAGAATAAAATGTCTTATTAGAAGTACTTGTCATTTAGAGTGACAGTCGAAAAACTCATTAGTAATTATCCAAGCTAAATTCATTTGTTTCCTTTTAGAAAGACATGGAAGAGTTTGAAGCAGATCTTGGCCTGCAAGTGATGAAAATTGCCATCATAAGTGACCAGCCCACCACAGGATATGACCATAAGACTGCAATCATTGTGGTTGAGGGAACTAAAATGAAGAATGTAATATCCCAAGGTGCTGACCTTTGCTGATTGGCATAATATATGCTCTGAAATGGAGCTATGCCAAGGAACTTAAATACAATTTTGGAGTGTTTTTTATAAACTGTTCCTTGACCTTGATGGACTGAAAGCCAGTGCAAAAGTCATGACTCTACAGTTGAGTGTTCTGATAATTCTTAAGCAAAGATAAGCAGAGTTATTAATTTCTGAGTTTCGACAATTAATGTTTTTCATTACCAGTAGCTACATATACAAAACAGGCAAAGACCCTTTAAAAAAGTTTCCTTGTGTGTAACTTGATTTTGGCTGTTGAGAGAAAACACATGTTTATGAATTATTCAGATTGCTTACAAATATTTTTACATTTGTTTTATTATTGGAAAGATTACATTTGGCCCTGCGGTTGAATGTATAATTCAATTCTTTAAAAGCTGGATAGCTCTGGGGGACAAAAGTTGTCTGTCTACCCTCTGTCCTACAGCCTGGACAGTGACGTCTGCAAACTAATGATGCAGGATATGGGAGGAGTCCTGAAAAATCTTGTGGGCAATTTTAACACTCTGCTGATGACATAGGGCAGTAAGAGATCGAATAGGCCGCTCGATGATTTTCGAGCAGACTTTAACCAGGTTCACCAAGCGGTTTCTGTTCTGCACAGTGAAACCAGAGTGAAAGAGAAAATTAACACATTTTCAACTAAAGTATAATAGAATATGATAAGAATGTCCTTGTTAGTCCCAAATGATTTCAACCTTTCCTAAAAAGGTACAATGTCTGATGCCATTTCTTCAAGATTTCCTCTGTGTTAGAGGAGAACTTTAGCAGGTTGTCAAACATTGTTCCTAAGTGTTTATACTCCTCCACAATCTCCACTGGTCCTTCTGAATGGTGGTGGTGACTGATTCAGCCATCTGTCTCTGTGTTGTAGAAAGGTCACTACAATCTCCTTGGTTTTATTTATGTTAACCTCAATGCATGAGTTTCCACACCACTCCACAAAGTCCTGCAGGGCTGAACTATGATGTTGTATGTGGCCGGAGAGCAGAGACAGAAGGACTGTCTCATCAGTGAATTTCACAATGTGACAATTTGACTGAGCAAATCTATAGTCATCTGTGAAGAGGATGAAGAAAAGAGGAGAGGGGGAAAAAGTTTGCGGAGAACCCATAAGGTAAAAAGGATATCAGACAACAAATTATTCACCAACACACTCTCTGATCTGTTAGTGGGAAAGTCTATAATCCAGTGAGTGAGTCTGCGATCGGTGATGTGCATGTGGCAAGCTTCTCAGCTAAAATATACGGTTGTATGGTGTTAAACGCTGATGAGAAGTCTGCAAACAGGAATCTAGTTGTAGTGTTTGGGATTTCCAGATGCTTGTGGATGGTATTCAAGTGGTATTTAAATGGTATTTAAATATCTTTGCATCATCGACGTCTATACCAGCCCAGAACGCAAACTGCAGCTGATCCATCATCGAGTCAGTTCCCTTAGTGATCTTTTGTGATTCTTTCCATGGCCTTCATTACCCAAGAGGTAATATTATTCAGGACCTTAGCAGTACCCTTCTTAGGGATAGGACCCACCATTGAGTGTTTCCGCATCGTAGGGACTGTACTGCAAGTCAACGAGCAATGGAACAGATGCTGAAACATTACCCCAGCTGCACAGAACAGTGCCTTAGGCTCCAACCACAGATGTTATCTGGCCCTGGAGCTATATATATTTTCATCTTTCTAAGGGCTCTCACCACCTCTGCTTAGCTGGTGGTGAGGACGGAGTCATTGGGTTTAAGTGAGAAAATGTATTAATTTAACTGGGTGCTGTTGTCTTTCTGGTGAAGAAAGAATTGAGTTCACTGGGGAGGGAGGTGAAGCTACTGCCTGAAACCTGGATGGGCTTGTGTTTTGTGGAGACAGAGTTCACCATGTTCTTGAGGCCCTGCCAAGATAGGCTGGGGTTCCCTTTTGCAAAGGTCTCCTCTACTTTGTTTTTGTATTGGCAGTTTTTATGGCTCCCCTAACCTCTTTCTTTTCAGCTTCTGAACCAGTAAAGAAAATTCTCTTTTTCTTATTTAGGCCACCATTTAAATCTTCACCCAGGGTTTATGGTTAGGAAAGATTGTGACCTTTTTGCTGGGGATGACATTGTCTACACAAAAAAAGATGTATGCTGAGACTGTCTCTACCTGCTCACTGATGTTAGTTGAGGAGTTGAGTTAGTTATAGTGTGTAAATGCACAACACTGTAATTGGATTTAACAAACCAACACAAAAGCAGTTGAGCGTTGCGACTGCTCTTTTGAAAGAAATTAAGTAGTTTAATACACTAGTTAACTTGCTATGATGACACTATAACAAAGTACCTCTTCTGGTCAACATCTCTTATTATGTAGTTATATAGTGTATATAGAGATAATTACAGCCAACCGATGTTTGAGGAACTGGTCAAGAGTTTGTCATGGGTCACTGCAGAGGTTGCTTCCCACTCACTAGCAACAAGCGCTGTGTAGCCAAGGAGCCAATGTGAGTACATTTTGTTCCGTCCGACAGACTCTGTAGTTTAGTCATGGAAAATAACAATTTTGAGTGTCCTTACTATCAAACAACAAAAAAGTTGTAGCAATCGATGAGATATTTTGTCTTACTTGACATTAGTTGTCCTGCAATGATTGTGATTATTGTGCGTCACAAATCACAATGACAACGTTGAAACAATATATTGTGCAGCACTAATTATTATCTATTTTACACTGCTAGACATACACTACTGTTATGAGATAACGTTTACTTTATCTGTGGGTGGTCATAAAGTTTTGGCTCATTTTATAGTCTCTCCTTAGGGACAAATACATAAAAACCCTTTTTTGCCAAAGTTGCCAACAACTGCTCTTTGGTACAGAATCACATTATTATGAACTTTTAGCTATACTGGCAAAATGAGTGTTTGTAACATTCTGCATCATTCATGTAGCAATAGATACCATGTTAATGTAAATGTGCAGGTGCCAGCTATTTAAATTATGGAAATGCAAATGAAATAAAATCCTGTTTTATGCATCCATTGATTCAAGAATGTATAAGTGTAACGTAAATTAAGTTTATCTTGATTCTGAGATGATAGTCAATGTTTCATGCTATCCAAAGATTAGAGCGAAGAATTCCGCCTAATGGCGGCTTGTTTCAGCTCCAGTAATCGATAGTAGGTTGATACAGTATATTCAGATTTTGTCAGATGTTGAAAATATCAGGTACAGAATAATTTTTGAACTTTTTGCTATCCTGGCAAAATGAGCATTTGTTCCTTTAACATTCTGGATAGTTCATGCAGCCCCACACATTAACACTTTACAGCTGCACAGCACACAGCGATCCATTGGTGCACTCTGCATTTATGTATTTTGCGTGTTAAGTGTTACTTTCTGTTTCCCACACAAACCTTTTCCTAAAATATATACTGTTTCAGCTTCCACAGCAAGTGATTATTGACTACACATGCATTCTCAACATTTAGAATATATTTTGAAAGAATTTCCGCTCGTCAATTAGTTTTGCAGAATTTCATAACTAAATCTCTTCTATTCTCAAAAACAGCACTTGTTTGTGAGTAAAGTTCGAGGATGACACATTCTAATACATGTTGTCTTTACAATAACCAGGGATTTCCTTTAAAAGTAAACACCAGTCAACTTGTTTTTCACCTTATCGTGACTCATGCCTCTCCACAACAGTTCAGCCGTACGTCACAATCCTAGGCTGAGAGCAGCCAGGCCAAACACCAGTTTCCTAACAGGAGCAAAGTCAAGAGAGAGCAAACAAAATAACAGGGCGGAGAAACAGCATTCCAAGAGTGCTAAGAATAGCAAACTGGACCCTGTACTCTCAACGCTAAGTTCACAACTGGTCTTAGTCAACAAGTTGAGTGAGGCTGAGCATGTTGACAGAACTTTGACAGGTCAATGTGACAGCTCACACTGAGTTTATTCAAAGATACGTTTAGATAGATAGAAAGTTTAGATAAATGAAAAAACAATCTTTGATCTACTGTGTTACATTAATTTACAGTACACAGAGGGAGGAATGTCTTAGAAAGTGACTATCCTCAGCCTATAGATAGTGTTTGTCCTGCACTCATAAAATATAATCCACAACAGACACATTGTAACGTTTGATTTGTCAGTTTTGATGCAATGTCGTAATATACAAATACCTTAAATGCTCACGGTTGGAATTCCTTAAAATTACATATGTTTGGATTACCTCCTAATAAATGATGTGTTAATGTTGTGTATACCCAACAGTTACCCTGATCTCCATCTGTGTTAGGGACTTTGACAGTCCACATACTAAGTGATCATGCCTTGCTTGCTATTGCTGAATACAAACTTTCGTCACCTTTTGATATGGTGAAGTATTTTCTCCTCATGCAGGTGCACAATGTACATGCTACTTGCCTCTTGCCTGCAGTTTTTGTGGTGTGTTCATGTACCACTTACTGTCCCAGACAAGGGCAACATGACCCAGCACAACAATGCAGCGTCAGCTTGGTGTGCCTCTGACCTCAGATGCAGCTATTCAGCAACAAGTCTGTATCATTGTATATAGACAGCAGACGCCGCTAGCTACCCTATGGTACAGTAGCTCCCACCCACATATTTAAGCTCCAGTGAAATCAAAATGTTATCTTTATTGTGCTGGAGGAACACAAGCCTCACATTTGTTCCTGAATTTTAGACCAATGAGGACCCCGATACTGTGTGCCCATTGATGTGTCTTCACACACCTCCACGCACATCATCCTCTGTACAATCTAGAGATTAATTTTTTTAATTTAATGCAACCTGCTCAATCATTAATCCTTAAAAAACAAGACAAAATGGAGAGAACTCACACAATAGTGTGCACGGGTTTCAGTTTCTTTGTAACTGTATGGTTTTGCAGTGACTTTATAAAGGTGCAGGTGACTCGAGTCACTGACCATTGACAGAAGGTTACCCACTGACAGCAGTGTCATGAGAATATACCAGACACAAGATCAACCAACATTTATGAAATGTGCGTCATACGTGATGTCCGATATGACAGCTTTGTCATCTGCTTGTCTGTACCTTTGTGTTAGTTCCACATCATTTGATAGTTTCTGTTGGACACAAATATTTCCACAGAGGAGGCCATGCAGCACTGACTCACACAGTAATTAACAGAAAACTGTCGTGGTGGCTGTTTACAAACCTGCACAATGTGTTGTCATAATTTCTCATTTTTCCTTACACTGTAAAAATCATCTGAGCAAGTATTTCCAGCTATATTTAAACTGACAATGCACAGTTCCTCTTCCTGTGTCCTGTTAGTCTTAAGGCCACTGTGGGGCTGTTTAAGTTAAGTGAGTGTTGTCACATATTACAAGATGAGTCACCAGAAAAAGCTCCACTAAGTTTTAATAAATAAAACAAAAACAGCAGTCGATGTAATAGATGTTATAAAACATAAAATGTGTCATTAAGAAAGAGTATAAAGGCAAGTCCAGAACAAAGGAAACTTCTAGAGATCTTTAGGTCTAAACAGATAGTCAAAGTTACAATACAAAACTTTAGCCAGCTTAAGACTTGAACTCAATCCACTCTGCCTTCTCTCTGCTCTACTACATTCTTATACTCATTGCTGCACTCTGCCCAGCCCCTCTGCAAAACATATAAATACAGCAGAAATCATTGAGATTTTAAATGGTTTATGGCTGCAAAGCCTCTGAATCACAGGGCAGCTTGTGGCACCCCTTCATACTAAGATTATTAAGTACTGAAGAAAAACAAACATTGCATATTTATACTAAAACACTTGAAAAACACATTAGAAAAAGTGGGCTTTAAGTTGGCAGGTGTCCCCACCTTTGGAACTGCGTGTTTTCCAGTGTGCAGCTACTGGTCCTACAAACCTGCCCGATGTTTTGTTGTCACTTTTTGTTGCTCTATTCTTTTTTCTCTCCACTGTCCACTCACCCCAACAGGTCAAGGCAGATGGCCGCCCACTGCCTGGTTTTGCTGGAGTTTTCTTCTGTTAAAGGGAGTTTTTCCTCTCCACTGTTGCCCAGGGATTGCTCAAGGGGGATTTTTTGGGTTTCCTCTACAAATCTATCGGTATAATCTTGACTTTATTATGTAAAGTGCCTTGAGATGACTGTGGTGTATATAAATAAAGTTGAATTGAATTGAATTTTGAACTTCTGTTAGTAGCAAAACCTGAACTTTCTTTGACTCAGACAAAAAATTATCATAATAAATCTTAAGAAAAGGTATTAAGTCACATCAAACTACATTCTATAGATTATGCTTGTGTGTTGCACTTAAACCTGAGCTAAATACTTCTTTCAAAATCTGCTTAATTGGAGCCAATCTACTCTCAGACTAGACCAATCAGAGAACAACTGATTCTCCCATATGGGGAAAAAGCAGGTCTCTTTGGAAAAGACAACATGCAAATGCACAAATAAAACAGACAAAAACATAATATATAAAGTATGTTTTACACATAAAGAAATAATACAAATTATGATGGTTTGGCTGAGCTAGCATCACCATGAAAGACAACAAAGTCCAATTATGGAAAAAAGCCAAATACAGGGCCGGTTTGTGTACTGATGCTTCAAATCTGTCAACATTTGTAGTTACTTTTAACCCTTTTTAAACATGCAGGAGCAGCTTTGTGTAGGTACTAAAACAAACATAGCATCTCTTATTCTTTCTCTGACGCTGACAGCAAGGTCTGTTCAACCTTGTCAGCTCGTATTGGTATCAGATTTGGGCTGTGTCCTAGAATAGATTTGAAAAGTCACCCAAAAGAAATCAGACAGAAGCAGTTGAGGCCTGCAGTTTCAACTCAGCCACAGGCTGTTATTAGTGTTCAAAATAGATTTTTCCAAATACAAGCGAAAATCCAAGGACCAGTAAGGATATGACCATTTTCAGCAAATCCTTTTGTACCTAAACAACACAATGGGTCATTTTCCAAAATGACCCACATGGCTGTTCCAAAATAACTATGACTCACTGTGATTACAGTGTGGTTGGGTTTGGGCTTCATGTAGCTACTTGTTCAAATTAGGTCAAATCTTACACATTTTGGGAAACACCCTGTTGTCTTTATTGCTGAAAATTAGATGACATATTGGATACTTCTAATATGTCTGTACAATACCAGAGCTAATGCCCGGTCCTCTTGGTGCACCTGTTGATTGACACTCATTGCTGGTTTAAGTTAAAAGGGTTGACCCATGAAACTGAAGGCCTATTGGACATTAAAGAAGGCATGTGCCAAGGTACACAAACCACTCCTGCTAAATTTTCTGTTTTGGTGGCATTGTTTTGCAGCTTGAGCATTTCAGGACTTATTTCAATGGTTAATTGTTTGGTTGTGGGAGATCACTTGTTTAACGGTTTATTTGTGTCAATGATGTCCAAGGATGCACTGAACTGCTTAGACAGGCATCTGACATTGCAGTTGACTCAATAAATGTTAATTTCTTTCATTTCTTCTTTTTACTAAAAACTATTTTTGGAGGTGGTGGGTGTCCCCTTGTTGTCCCTTTCAATAAATAAAACATCATTGTACTTTTGTTTTGGTTTTGCATGTATCTGCAAGTGCCATTTCCCATTTGTGCTTGTAAGGGTGCAAAGTGGTGTTGTGAATCCAGCCCTAGGCTGTCCAGAAAGCTAACAGTAACAGGTTACTTAAGAGCATGTAAATAGACAAAGTGTCCCAGTTTCTCTTTATATTCCACCTTGCTGTGGACAGTTTTCAGTAAAACTTCTTTCTACAAAACACATAACTCCTAGTATGAGGCTATATAGATTATTTCAAATAATAAATAATAAAATAAATATACTCTACTCCATATAAAAACTAAATAAAGTTTTGATTCATGGAAATTTAAAGTCTCTAAGATGATGATAATTATATAACCTCAATTTGAATTTCCCTTAATAATTGATACGATAATTTGGGATGAACATTTCTCAGCCTTACTCCTTTCAGAGTAAGGCTGAGAAACAGAGTGAAATAACTTCCCCTATTACCTATTACACCAGTTTCCTGTTGCAGCTTAGTGATCAGTTGCATTGGTATGTCATTGTTATCTTTGTTGTGGTTTTAGAAACTATTGAGATCCTTCACTTTTAAACATTTAATTGTACTACATATTATTATGTTTTAGGTGGTTAAAAATCCTTCCGAAAAATGTGCACATTTATTAAATCAAATGCTTAAATTTCTCTTTTACACTTCACAGTTTGAGTTCAAATTGTGGCCAGGTGCATTTCTTTCAGTAAGACTACACCAATAGAGTGGTGAAAGAACCTAAAAGGCATATGACAGCCTGCTTTGGTTTTGAATTCTGAACCATTATCTGGTCGGATGAGACAAAAACTAAACACACTGGGCACAACTCTGCTCTAAAATCTGCATTGCTTATCAACTGGTAATGCCATTCCTATGATGAAGCATGGTGGTACCATCATGGTATTAGGTGGTTGTCAGCCACAGGGACCACTAGTCAGAATTGAAGGGAGGATAAATGCACCCAAATATAGAGTGGTCTTGGTAGTAAACCTGCTTCTGAGGTTAGAGCACTGGTTGAGCTTTCCACATTAAAATGACCAATCTGATGGACCATGGAAAAAATGAGAGAAACTAACCAAATTCAGGTGTGAGAACCTTGTAGAGACTTTACTAAGAAATGTAAAAGTTGTAACTGCTGGCAAATAGTACTTAAGGGTGTTTTTTGAGGTCTTTAATAAATAAGCAAACATTGACTACACAACACAATAATGTGCACAAACATGAAAAGGTCTGAATACTTTCAAAGGTCATTGTAAATTATGTACACCTCTATTGTGTTTATCTGCTTCACTGTGTAGAAAGATAATTGGCAAAGAGTCAACAGGATCAGACCTGATCTTGGCAGGCAGGACTAGTTAAGGTTGCCTGATGTGGGTTAGAGGGGTTGAGGAATGAGGGGTGTTGTTGGCCAAATGGAGCCACTGGAGCACAACACAGCTCACACCATGACACCAAGGAATCTGAGAGCTGGCCCCCTTCCCCCTCTCATGCAAACACAGACGTAAGTGGAGAAAAAGCACCTCAAGCACACATGCATGAACGCACGTGGCTGCATACACACATATACACACACACACACACACACACTATCTAATAAAACAACATATGCTGCTGTTTCTGCTACCTGGAGCAGCAGGTGGGATGTCCCTCCCTATGGAGTAGTTTAAGGGGAGGGAAAGAAAAGAGAGAGGAGGCCCACACTATTGTTGGATACACAATAAGGAAGTAAACACTGTGGTTGGACAGATAGGTGAGCTTTTAAATTTAGTTTTTGTCTGGTGCTGATATCCTATAATATGATCAAATGTGATAATGAAGTTTAATTCACTACACAGTATTTATATATGAGGTTACAGTACATTTTCATAGCACATACATGTACACGGCATAATCTATTGTTATTGTGGTGATATCATGGTTTCAGAGAGTTGTGTTCCAATGATATCTTAACATTTTAAGCTGGGAGTAATTCACAGTATAAATAATAAAAACAACAATTATATGCTATTCCATGGTATATACATTTTAACAGACTAATGACTTTGGCACATTTTATTTTTTAACAGCTACTTGCTTTGAATAGGAAGGCCCTCATTCAAAATGCTGATCTTGCATCACATAAAATTCAATTTAATAATAGCAAATGGAAAATAACAGAGTACAGTAAAAATGTAGCAACATTTGTACACTAATTAGGTCTTATCTATCACCACACTATGTGTCAGGAGCAGCTGAGCTCCACCCTCAGTCATAAAGAGCAGACGAAGATGAGAGACTACAGCATGAACACAACTGTATGTTCAGGTATGCTAATCTTACTCACTGCTCAGTGCCATCTGTGGATAAGTGACTGACACTAATGCGCCCAACTCTTTCTTTTACAAAAACATGCTCTAATTTCCAGTAACAGTTAAAAGCTCACAGTGTAGGCTGCAGATGTGTCTGCAGGCATTTTTGTTAAATGGGCAGCATGAGTGCAGATATTGGCCAAAGTTATTAAAACTGTAAAAGGTTGGACTCAATGTCTGACCGCTTAATCCACTGTTGTTCAGAGTTGTGATAGAGTGATACTTCTTAACTCCCATAGACAATCTTTGGCAAAGGCAGCAGGTGTGTGTAGAACCCTGTTTTTCCACCAACCTGCAGAGAGCAAACACATTGACAATCAATTTAACTCATGGAATTAACCTTAATGACGAGTGGTGTGAGCTGCTGTTTGACATTTTAAGCTGAAAATAAGTAGTTTACAGATGCGGTGGAGTGAGGGGAAATAGTCTTCAAGTCAATTAATCATTGATGTATTTGTTCTCTTGGACAGTTTAGAAAAAAACAGGTAGCCTAAATATGTCTGGGTAGCTGTAAATATGCTTGTGTGGCCCACCCAGGTAAATTGTATTTGTGGGAAACACTGCAATTTAAAAACAAAAAAATATTGGAAAGACATGATTGTACAGTTGTCAAAAAGGCAACATTTCAATAATGGAATCCTTCATGACAATATTGGCATTGACTCAGTTTAATATCTTGACATCTACTTGATGGATTTCTGTTCAACGTTCAACAGAGAGTTTCCACAGATGTACATATTGCTGTCAGTATGAACTTTAGTGACTGAATTAGAAGTGTATCTGGTACAATTATCAGGCCAAAATTTTAGTCAACTATGTCATGTTTTGGGTTTTGACCAAGCACCTGCAAAGCCTCAGTGGTATGCTGTCCAACCATCTATTATCTTCTGCTTATCTGGAAGCAATGTTTTCACCTCCTCCAGTGGGATTCTAAGGTGTTCCCCGGCCAAATGAGATATATAATCTCTCCTCGCATATTCTGTGTCTAAACAGTTGAATGTGCCCTGTATCTCTGTCTCCTAAAAAATATGTTAAACTAAAACTAACTAAACTGGAAGCAAGATTCCATTTTTGAAGGGTAGGTAGCAGTGGATGATTATGTTCCAATGCAATGTGTTTGTTTTTTTTCGAATTTATGAACAATGCTACATTTAGTAATGGACAATGTGTTGCAAGATCGGATATTTTGGCAGAAAAGAGAAGTACTATACTGCAAGATCTGCTTTTTTTGCATCCAAAAATCTTGTCTGGGTTTTACAGATAGATTCAATATCAACATGTTTCCGATTTGCTCTTTATGTTATTTTAACATATTCTCATTTTGAACAGAAAATGTAATTCAATTGAAATTCTATTATTTATTAAAAGCTACTTTTGTTTGCGGTTTAGCTACATAGAACAGTCCCAATTTGAAAATGTTTTTGTGATTGTTGAGGGCAAAAATGCAAACATTTGGCAAAAGCCTGACAGGGTTTGCCCAGAGGACCTTCAATAAATGCTGTGCACACCAAAGTTATGTCATAATGGTCATTGGAAGGGTTTTTGCCTGAGCCTGACGTTTGTTGTAGATTTTCTTCAAACTCCACATCCCCGTTTACCTCCATGTTTATTACATGTTCACTAGTTGGCAGGAACCGTGATTCAACCACTGCAGTCCTATAAAGCGAGCATGTTTGGGCCCTTTGGATGCCTGAACAATCTCAAATTACTCATTTCTATGCAAAGAAGCAGGCATTCTATCCGAGCTCCTTCTGGATGTGTACTGTAGTATGTTGTGTGTTGTAATTAGCGTTCACATACAGATACAAAATGGTAGATAGATAGCACATCACGTCAAGGACATTATTTTCTTGTTTTCCCTGCGCAGATTAGCTTTATATGCAGTCTGTCTTTGCACATTGGTAAAACTGATTTAATACAACACAAAAGTGGGAAAGACTGATCAGTTAATAGCAGCAATCACCCACTAGTAGAGCAGAATAATAAACAACTCTGAGCATCCGTTTCTGTAGGCAATAAATTAAGTGAGATTGTCTCACACCTGGTCGTCACTCACATCGCATCAGGCAACATTTGTATAAAAACAGACAGGTCCTACTTAACATAGAAAGCAGCCTGCCACCATATACTATCTTCGGCAGCACATCTGATGTTATGGGCATTGAAAGTGCCTGATGGTTTCTGTTTTAATATGGCTCATGTCTCGCTTAGTTATTGCTAAACCTGTTGCCACCACAACAAAGATAATGGATGGATGGATATATGCTAATGCACCGCACAAGCTCCTCTGAAATCGTCTTGAGTTGTTCAATGACATAAATGCCTGGCATCCAGTTTTCCAAGTTTACTTTCAGAATATGTAAATATATATTTAAACATGCATATATATTTAATCTAAAGTCGACACACCAGCTAATTAGCTCTAAACAGTTAGAGCCTCACTTTCACTGTTTCACTGCTGCCTACTGAAATAAATATTAAAATAATGTTGGTACAAACATATTTAAACATATGTTCATAATTTAAAAAAATAATAAATCGCATAATATTCTTCTTTATTATGAATGTTATACTGTAAACAGACTGCCTAATGAATGTGCCAGTCATACAGCTCAGTGACTTCAGAGGTAGTTTTCTTCGCTGGAGGACACACAGATACATTTTACAGTACCTAAGAGGCAATTTATTCCAATGACCTTTATACAAATCTATTTCACAGCACTCTCTCTCCCTGGATGAGGGCAAGTGGCAGAGCGGGAGCTGCAAGTTGAGCAGTGGTCTGTTGTGATTACCTCGTGTGTGACTCTGCCCTTCTGCTGGTAATAATTGCCTTTTGCGAAAACTGCATTAATCATGTTGTGACAAAACATTATTGGAATAAGCGTACAAAGGAGAGACCGTCAGTGTAAATGGGCAGGGGTAGGGGCAATGCGGGGGTTGGAAGAACAGGCACAAGAAGCAGTGAGTAATATGAAACCTGGACGTATGTAGTGTGGGTGTGGGTGTGTTTGTGTTGGGGGGGGGGGAGTAGGCTTGATAGAAAGACATAGAGACAAACAGGCAGAGGGACAGTGAATCAGTGCTGTTGTCTTCGCTCTAGCTGTTGCACATAAACAAATTACACCCTATCCGCCCTTCTACCTTTGCATAGGAGCTGGGGTCGTTACATAATGTTGTGAGCTGTCCAAAGCCACACCAGTCTGCACTTGGTAGCGTTTGATGGTTAAGGTCTGACACAGATAAGTTACAGACGGAGCGCGGCCTACAAGAGCTATGAGCAACACTGTTTCTGTCTCAGTCAGACCATCGAGGAACTGCCAGAAAAGCACATAAAGTCAAATAAAGACGGTTGTCTAAAGTCTAAAGGGCTGTCACATTATTACATGAAGCCATGTCTAACAGCACCTGACAAACATTCGGCATGGCAGGGCAGACAGGAATGATGGGCTACTTTACTGCTGTGTAGTTTAATATTAACAATCCATTATTTTATAAAGTGATCATGTTTTATTTGTAAAATACTAATCTGAAAAACATCTACAAAGAATATATAAATATTGTGAGACGGTAGAAAGTTTAAAGGAACTAGAATTACAAAGAATTACAAGTACTATAAAATTGTAGTTACTATAATTACAATACTTGGTTAAATGTGGTTAGTTCCATTCCACTTTGTGAAGAATCATCATCCACCTTTACAAGTCACTGCAGAAAACAACAGCTCTTCATGAATGTAAAGTGAATAGAGGAGGCTGTGACTGCAGATCAAAATTTACAGCATCCTCCCAAAAACACAATGACAGACAGAAAACACAATGGTCAAGTGAATTAAGCATTAGAAAGAGGCTGGAAGTGTGGCTGACTTTAGGGGCCCAAAAATAGGACACATTCCTCTGCAGCGGGGTGTGTGTGTGTGTGTATGTCAACAGGAATACATACCAAGCTCCTGCTGAGGGGGCCTGACTTTCTCCACAGAGGGAGGGAGGACAAAACAAAAGGACTTGCTGGCTGTGGAGCTGGATGGAGGTGGTTTGATTTCTATCATGCTGAAATCAACAAAAGGTATCATGTATTTAACATGCACCTTGTATTCGAAGACATAGGACGTGTTGATTCCGGCAGGTTTGAGCAAAGCTAATGAAGTTAACGATGGTATACACCGTAAGTAAATCACAGGAAAACACTAGGTTGATGCGTTTGATATCAACAGCAACATATACTCTTTAATGTTTTTGTTCAGGCTGCCATCAGGGGAAATTCATATGTTTTTTGTAGGATTTATTTAAATCTGAGAACAAATGTCCCATGTGACTTAATCCTAAGTGTTTCTTTTATAGAAAATATACAGTGATACATTTTCTATTGTTGTCTTTAAAGATGCCATGACAACACAAATCATGTCATCACAACACATCCAATCAGTTTGTTTGTTTATTACATGTCAAAGCCTTTGTCTAATGCAGCCTGGAGCTTCAAACCTCAACCAGAGATGAGGAACAAGGCTCCAAAGGCCTGGTGAACTCACTTGTAGGGTTTCTTTGTAGTGTTATGCTGTAGTAGTCTTGTAGTCTTTATTCCACAGTGAGATTAACTCAAGTAAAATCACTGGAAGGACTTTATGAATATGTATAAATGGAATATCAGCTAATACTGGCCCCCATAAAGAAGTGGTCAGATCTGTGAAGCTGTAGGTGTAAAGCCATGAGGGTGGCATTTTATTGCCTATTAATTTAACTTCTTTGTAGGTGGAAAGTTTTGTTGTTTTTTGTTGTTATATAATGTCACTTTAAATGCTAGGAAAACAAAAATGTATTGTTCATGGCATCACTGTGAAAGAAGTTGAAAAGTGTGACTGTTTTTTTTTTTGTATGAAAAAAAAGTGCAATTACGAAATATTAAGGATTTATCATGCCGCACCTGTGCTGATGTCAGATGGAGTAAAAAAAATGTTTTCCACAAATAGGGGGAAATATGTATATTGCTTTGAATTTAATAATAAAGTCTAATTTAAACCATTAGGGCAACAGTCTTGATGAGACACCAAGAGAGACAGAAGTGTTCTTTCATTTGGTTGAAAAGTGTATAGATGTGTTTTGCATGCAATTAAGAGGCTTTGAAAGTTGTAATTTCCATAAAAATCACAAGGATCTAACCAGGATTCTTTTTGGGTAACACTGGGTTTTCTGCCACGTGTGATGTGTCATCAAAGTTTTGGTTTTGGCTCCTAGTGAGCTTGCACAGTCTTTTCTTTTATGTAAAACTAAGTGGTTTGACTAATACATTTTGAAGGGAGCATAATTGCTGCATGGATTATTTTCACTGGAATATTTTTCAGGCCACTATAGAGTTTCTTTGCTACTTTACAAATTATTGTATTTAGGTATGGTCATATTAAACCTCTTGCTTCCCTACAAATATTTCCGCTGTCACACTCACTTCGGTTATGGCCTGGACACAGTTTGGTAGGTGTGTGTGTATGTGTGTGTTCAGTTAAGGCAAACAGCTTTGATGCAAGGGGCTGGTTTAGTTCAGCTAGGGCCTCTACCTGCTGTCACTGGGCAAGCAGGATCCACTTAGGACAGGTCTTCGGTGCATTTCTGGGCTACCACAGAGACACATACACAGTCAGACAGCCCCTTCACCCTCACATACACACCTAAGGCCAATTTAGAGTCTCCATTCCACCATAAAGCATTGGCATAAAGCAAAACCCATGATATTGTACTCTGATAGTGTGTTGTGTTGTGCACTCTCTGAGAGGTGCATTCCACAGTTATTTTGTGTGTTCTGATTGGTAAATCTGTATTCATTCGGTTTTGGTTGTGCATCCACTGCCATTGTTTGTCTTCGAATTTTTTTCTTTTTCTTTATTTTCCTATATATAGATATATAAACAATAGATGTAGGGGAGTTACAGGACAAAATTCCCCCTTTTTACTTTTATTATCATTGTGTGAGGGTGTTGCTTGTTTCTTTTGAGGATGCTAAAACATGTTTTCTACATTTCTGTGAACAAGTGTACAATCCCAAAGTGATCTTACTTATATTACAAGTTGCACAAATGTACTTGTGTCCTGAAAGCAAAAGTACACTGCTGGTGGGTTGAAAGTACAGCCTGTTAACAAGCATCAGGAATCTCTAGGAAATTATACATTTATATATTTCTTTTATCTTTTCTTTTATTTTAAGAGGATGCAAACTTCATCATAAACCTACCATAATAATAATAATGCACATTCAACTAGTACAATAGTGTTTTCATCATTAGAAGTATTAAACTGTACTTCTAAGTTATAGAAAAATAATTGAATCACTGCAATATTTCACCTCCTCCTTGATTGGTTTATTGAAAATTAACCTCAATTAAATTCTGATGAAAGAACATTTGAACTACCTACTTGTGCATTAAATATTTGATTATGTTGATTTAAAAAGTATTTTTGACATTTCAAAATAAGGGGAGCGAACTGTATTACCCGAAGCATTACATTGTTGTGCTGATTTAATAAATGGGTCACGAAAAGAATCTTTCTGTTACCTGCATACAATTTACATATTCCAATATCTTATCACCTTTTTTCCCAACAAAATAAACGAAAAACGTAAATTATTACCATTCACTCAATTTAGCCACTAACATCTTCAATACCATCTTATCCTGCTAATGATGACTATATGAATATTAATGTGTACACTACTTACTACTGGGAAAATTAATCTCATTACAGTAAGGTGCACTGATCAACTCCACTGTCATGCTGTAAAAAACACCTCGTTAAAATGTTTTTCTTCGCAGCACAAGTGGTTCCGCTGTGCCTGCAGCCTCCTGCTCTTTAAGCAGAAAACTTTCCGTTAAGAGAGTGAGAGAGAAACACACACACAGATAGAGAGAAAGAGATCACTGGGGATAATGGTGTAGGGGTAATGACGGCAGGCAGAGGATGGGCAGCGCGGCTCGGCTGAGCGGGGATCAGCGGAGCCTAGTTAGTGAACGTTTCTTTGCACAGTGATTAAGGGGGAGGACCAATGGCAACAAAGGAGACGGAGAGGACGCTAGCTCCTCCTCTCTCTCTCACTCCCTCTCTTTCTCTCTCTGTGCTTTATAGATGTATATAATCCCTGAGCTGACCCAGAAAACAAACTCCTCTGACTGAAGATACGCCGCAGAGTTCGAATCCGCCGCAGGGCTGCATGTAGCCGGAGCATCAGCTGGACAAACAACCGCAGCGCTGATCCAACTTCTCCGCACGGATTCCGCGTTAATACATCGGGTAGGTGTCGTCTTCTGTTAGTCCTTACACAGGCAGAGAGGCAGCACTTTCTCTTTGCACCGCTCACTGTTTTCTCATATTCTCTGTTTACTATAAAAAGATCTGAGAGCTGTTGAGCAACAATCTGTTTTATTTCACTTTGTACACTTGCTGCTTTATTGCTTATTATTTTTGTCGTGGCTTTGTGGTATCGAATAATTTCTAATAGTCCACATGCACAGTCCCAGATGATAAAAAAAAAAAAAATGGTGTCATGCTTGTGTAATAATGCCAGCAATTATAATACTCCCTCAGACTATCTATTTACAAAGTGGCATTTGGCTGAATGATAATTCAGATCTGGAGAGAAGCTTCACAGATAGGGTATAATTAGGTAACACAAGAGTAGAATAGTCTATGGAGGATTTAAGCTGTTGAGGAAACTGTCATGTTTTATCAGTGTTAAAAAGGTTGAATTGCTACAAAGAGCCAGAAGCAACACAAGAGTTTATTTTGAGGGGAATTTTAAGTTTTGAATGCTTGTGTTTTGCATAGAAATTGCTTACTCTGGATGAGTCTTTATGATCGTCCAATTTAAAGGCAGCTTGTAAAAGAAATGTTATTAATTTTAACAAGCTCATCAAAGCAAAATGCAATTCCAGTGCGAGCGAGATCTTTTTGCAATCTGTAGGTAATCTTAATTAAAGATCTTTTGTAATGACAGTGTGAAGACAGAGACAGTGTGATGTGTGTTGAGACAGAAAAAAAAAGGAGGGGGGGGATTGGGAGGCGTGCGTGGTGTGGAGAAGCATTCCTCTGTGTCCTTTTGGCTGCAAGGGTATTGCTGCCCTCCCTTGTCAGTGTGATATTCAGTGTTCAGTGGCAATTCACAGATGGTGTAATTATGGAGGTTTGAGGCATTTTTTCTTGTAACGGGCACAATTCTGATTTGACTGAAAGCATTCGAAATTAGAAAAAAAAAACTGTGGACAGGAGAGTAGTTTCAACTAGAGATAGAGGGCTTGTCCTCATGAGAGTGAAGGGGTTTTATGTGTTGCCTTAAATGGCTACTAGAAAGAAACAGAATAAAATAAAATTGTATGTAAAATTGTAACTTGAAAGATTTAAAAGAACCAACTAAAGAAAGTATGGTCTGAGACTTTACACTGTAAAAATATTTAAATACAATCTTAAAAAAATATTTTTAACATTTAGTTAACAAGTTTTAATAGTTTGTTAAGCTTAGTATTTTGAGTGTAACCAACTAAATTATTTAAAGTAGTTGTATAATATTGGAATAGCTTACTTATTGATAACACATCCTGACTTTTAGTTTCTTGTGTGGGTCTAACATTCTACATTATGCAACTGGATAGTATGTCTTCCGGTAGACTTTACCTGCCTCCTAAATGACGACACTTTTCAAGCACAGTCTGTAGGACACATTAAAGATACAAAATGTAAGTCTCTAATGCAAAGACAACTCTGGTGACTTTATCTTTATAGAACTTGGTGATGTAACAAAGTAAAACAGATTGTGATTACAAAAAATTATACCCTTAATGGGAGTAGATGGTTCAATCTCTCTCCACGTGCCATCTCTCTAAAGCTAGCTATTAGGCTAATACTCTGTCAAGAAAACCAGCAAGAATAAATACATTTGTTTTGTTAAAGTGGGTGTCTCTCCTTAGTTGAAACATCTTGTACTATCAATCGTTGTGTGGAAAAACCTGTATTTTCTGAATATGGTTAAGGATGTTGACTTTGCAGGTGGTGCTGGTCTTTATTATTCATTGTCAACTGTCTTGAAGTAAAAACATGTGTTAGTTATGTTTTAGTCCTGCTGCATTTGAAAGGACAAGTCCCCCAGCTTGAAAAAACATTTTTATATTTTTGCAGCTCTACTGAACATCAAGGTTATTCTTTATTTTTAGCACTTTAAAAAGGTCCCTTCGGAGCCACAAAAGTTTTTTTGACAGGCTGAGTAGTACTCCTCAAGGTGACTTAACTATATGTGAAAGTGGTGGAGTATCCCTTAAATTGTGGAAACTCTCAGCACATTTACATTGTAATGACTACGGCATAAATCTAATGTTATGTCCTCTGTTTTACCAAACATCTTTTTCAAAATGACAGAGCAGCCATGGCTGAACACATGATGATGCCCATGACCCAAGGCTTCAGGATGGGCATGAATGGACCTCCGCCTCACAACGGCCAACCTGGCCTGCGCAGTCTACCCAATGGCCAGGTAATGCATTATGGCAGAAACCCTCAGAACAACATGGAGGCTGCCATGAGACAAAGGCCGAGCATGGTTGGACCAAGTGGAATGGGCGGCCCTGTAAATGGAGTTCCAATGGCTAGCCACCACCACCCGATGATATCTGGAAACATGATGTACAATGGGCAGGGTCCACAGCAGCAACACCACCACATGCACCCCCAGCAGCAGCAGCAGCAGCAGCAGCAGCAGCAGGGTGGACACCCACAGCAGTACCTCCCTGGTAACCTCACCTCCCAGCAGCTCATGGCCAGCATGCACTTGCAGAAACTCAACACTCAGTATCACGGACACCCACTCGGCCCTGCCAATGGACACCACCTGCCAAATGGTGCCCAGTATAGAGTTGGTCCATCCCAGCTCTCGGGCATGCAGCACCTCGGTGGGCCTTTGGGGCCAAATGGCATGGACATGGACCTGATTGACGAGGAGGTTCTGACTTCACTGGTGCTGGAGTTTGGGTTGGATCGTGTTCAGGAGCTGCCCGAGCTGTTCCTGGGACAGAACGAGTTTGACTTCATATCAGACTTTGTGTGCAAACAGCAGCCGAGCACAGTAAGCTGTTGAGAAAAGCAGCTGAAAGCTGGTTTGGTTTGTTTGGATGGGAGACCCCAAAGAATGACTGAGCGGCCACAGTAGCAAAGCAAGAGGAGACAATCTCTCGGTTCTGTTTGGGTGTTTTTGTGTCTGTGTACATGACAGTGTCTAGCACGCCTTCACACTGACCTGCCTGCGATGCTGATGAAGAACTGTAGTGAGAGAAAACACAGCAAAAGCACCACATTTTTTTTCTTTGAGCTGGTGCCAATAAAATCTGTTATCTTTGGCCAAATTGAGGCATCCTGATAAAACCAGCTATGTCTGTACCCATCTGGCCCTCAGCACATGCGTTGCAATGGCTTTGGGATAATTGTAAACTTGAACACAATGGGAAAAAAAGCAACCTGGAAAGACTGTCCATCTGGGTCTTCTTGATTCTGTGGAACCTCTAAATGTATTTAATCTCTGATGACACCTTCAACCAGTAGCAGACGTTTTACAGATTTGTAGAAGTTAGTCCTCTGAATTTGATTACATTAGGATGAAGGGATTTAGAGTCGAGAGTGATTTTTGTGTGTGCACGCAAATTGAAGGCTGGCTCTTCAAAACTAAGTTCCTACGTAATAAAATAGACATTTCCTAGAAGAAATTTCGCAGGACTTTGAGTGATGTGATGGGGTTTAACTTAGATCGTCAGGTCATATGTGCTACATCAATTATTTTAGCTTTCATTGTCGTTTATCTGACTGATTAAATGTGCTCTCAAATGTAAAGCATTTAATCTTTTAACTGTGGTTGAATCATTGACAAAGCAATGTGTGCGATTAGACTGGCTTCTATTATTTTGGTGCTCATTGCAAACAAATCTTGGGTTACTGCTTAGCATAAGTGTAAAAAGAGTGTGGGTTGTGAAAACTTCGTAGCGTACGAGAAACATCTTAAAGCTGCATTAAAAGGTTGTGGGCCATTAAATCTAAACAATGAGCATATAGATGCTATAATATTCCCTAGTGCAACATTAAATGTTAATTCTTGATTGATGTGTCACCACGAGCAACATGTTTTACATTCCAAATAGTAATTTATCAATAATTGTTTTTTTTTTTTTTTACAAAAATATTGATTAGTGCAGCTTTAACTGTGGCCTGTTGCAAGAATTAAGAAAAGCCAAACAAAAAGGAACTATAAGATGCTGGTGGTCACAGAACGGAGGTGTGATTAGGTTTTTTAAAACAACATTGATTAAAAAAAAGAAAAAAGAAAGGTCTGATTGCAGAATTTGCATCTGTATGTCATCTGTGTGTGTGGTCAGTGCAGTGAGATATGTAAAAACCCATCGACTGGCATCCTCTATCCAAAACTATTGTGCAGTTGCAGTGAGTTGTTTGGACACTGCTCAGGGAAAGAGAGGGCAAAGAGAGCTTTCAGTGTGTGGACACAATGTGTGGCTCCCCGACAGCACTTAGTTTAATCATTATTTAAAGCTGGCGCTACCTGTGGCATTGATTTCATTAGGCAGGAAGAGTGAGCGAGGAGCACAGAGTGTGCAAAGTTGTTGTTTTTGCCATGGATTAGCTTACTCTGCTGCTTTTCTACTGATTAGATTTAAATTATGTTCTTGCACGCTTGTCTTAATTGAGGTCGGCTTGCACATTCTCCATTTACTCAATAATTATAAAATGGACATGTTCTTTTGCATTTTTTAACAACAGTTGGTAATTAGGTTTTTGTCAAGGTTGCTGCTTTGCCACTGCAGATCGTTTGAGAAAGAATTTCCTCCACCCAAAATGCTGTTCATGGAACTGTGAGATGGGTCAGGGCTGTGGTGGTGCACTGTATTAACGTGGTCCAATAGAAGGTTCTCACTGGAGATCTGCCATCTACTAGCTCTTGAGTCAAACAATGAGCATTGAAATGCTGTTATTGAGGCAGGAAAGTGTCAGTGATTTCCCGCTCTGTTTTACTTTCTGCCTGGCAAACTGCATCTAGACAAACTCCCAACTTCACAGTTGAAATGGAAACACTTCTGGCCTTAGTGAGACAGTGGCCTCTGATTACTGCTATGTCAATAAGAGCAGCCTTGTGTGTTGTATATTTGTACTGTAGACTAGAAGTGAAGTTGATCTAGACACATTTAAGGTACTTTCAGAAAAAAAAACATCAGTTGTAAATGTAAATCAGTGGCTGATTTTGATGTGACAAGAAATTATATCCTACATTTTTTTTACAAACAAGTGTGTAGATACAGTATACCAATGTTTTTGGGTGCAGGTGCCTGAAGCTTTAAGACCAAGTAGACTGCATAATAAAGCAAGCGTGAGGGATACCACCACTTTCCTGCAAAGCAGCAGCGAATGTACAGTCCAACACTTTGTGGGAAATTGTCTTACGATGGTAATTAAACATGTGAGATTGTACTCCTTGTTCCAAATTAAATATCATTCATTTGGGTACCCCCCCCGCCCCCTTTCCACTTCCCCAAAGCTTTTGTAATGTTATTGATTCTATTTTAAGGAAATGTATTTATTTTCAAATAAAATATTTATTTAAAGAAACAGCTTTTTGTATTTTATGTCTAAAAAAGTGGACTTAAATTCCTACGTAACAGCTCTGCCATCGTGTGTGTGTGTGTGTGTGTGATTTTTTTTGCTGTAAGAGGTAAATGAAAAGCACTGTAAAGCACTTTGACTACTGATAAGGTACAAAAGTGCAGAGTGTAATATGTAAATACCAAGCTGTTACTTGTGTTAGTAGTCTAAACCAGCAAGGCCCTGAGTTGCTGTCGATTCCTCTTATTTGCCTGAGTTTTATGCTCTTGTTGGTTTTAGAGACTTCTCCACCCACCATAAGTGATGAGCAAACACATGAGCAAAGTACAAACTGCAGTACATAACCTAAATAGTGGTGAGTCAGCACAGTGTCAACACAAACCTGGACATACCTGCCTGTTTTTTAGTTCATTGTGTGTTACATAATTAAAAAAATAAAAATTACCATTAAAGAAATGCTGCAAAGTGGCAATAGTGGAATGTAAATAGCAGTGATTTGCAGTGAGTAACAGTGACTACTGTTTATTCTGATGAAACACCTGCATTTCTCTTCAATCAATTGCAATTTTTCCTTATGCAGCCATTCATCTTCCTTTTAGTTCTCTTGTTCTAGAACCAAATTATTTTGCTGCCATTCAAACGTGTGTGTATGCGTCCGTGTCTGTGTGAGCACACACAGGCTTTGTTTGTGTGTGAACTCTCATTAAAAATTTAATTAGCTGCACAATAAAGTCATACTAGGAGACCCAAAATATACATTTGCTGCTCCACATGATTTTACCCATTAAGGTAGAAATTTGTCCTGTTTTACATTTCTGACAACTAAATGTGACTTTCAGATGTTAAGTAGAGAAAACCATTGAAGTAGTAGTGCGTAATTGATGAAAGTACTAGTACAATTGGTTTCACAGCTTCACAGCCCCATGAAGATAGAAAATATATCTCCACACAGGTATTCCTCCATGTGAAACACATAGACACATCAGTGAACACTGGTACACAGGCGAATTTATAACCCTGTCTCCCAAACACTACATTCAAATTTAACAAACTTAAAAGCAGTAGGGAATTATCTCTAATTTATTATCAATAGATGGATTATGTTCAAAGTACAACATATTTTGTAAATGAATGACACTGGACATTGACTTTATCTAGTTAGCTATTTTTCTACAAAAATGTGAATGCATTTACAGTTTAGTTTTATTAGTTTGTACTCCATTTAAGTAAACTTTATAAATATTAATCTGTAAGTACGGTTGAGTCCAAACTGTAATTATAGCATTGCCTTAAGGATGTATTATGTGTCTCCGTTGATACTTCTAAACTTCGACACGGACCTATGTTCGAATACATTCGCACGTTTCTTTTACAGGCTACTTGCAGGGCAGAAGTATGTGTCAACAAGAGGGCAGCATCGTGTTTAACAAACCTCAATTTACTTAAAATGAAGAAACAGTCCGGAAGCAGACTTTTCTACAATTCATAACGCTGTCTGTCATGGTAAACATGGATTTCAACGATAAAATGGACCTGACGAACTTTTTCAGACCTCTGCAGGATTTGTTCTTTGGTTTGGTCTACTGAACTATATGAAGTATAGGTTCTGAAGGTTCTGGAGTTCCCTTGTTTTCTGCAGACATTCCTCAGATAAGGATGTGATGTATTTGATAGACATTGCAAACTACGATGTCCTGTCTTTTGTTGTTATTGAATAAAACTATGAATATTTTGAGAGATTTCATGAGTGGTCTTTTTAAAGACCAAATGGTAAATTGTGAAATAATTTTAATTTTCATTACCAAATAGTTTGTGTCCCATTTGATTTATACTATGCTATGCAAACCCAGCCTTTTTTTTTTCATTTTGGAATCAAAAAGTCATAAGTTAAAATACACATTTTAAAACACAGTGAAAAAAAGACACTAAAGACTGAATAAAGCAAAAGTACAACATTAGAATATATTAAACAACATATATAAATATTTTATAAAATCAGTGGGAACATCTAGACAGGTATGAATGGTTACGTTTCTTGTTTTACTTTTCCTTTCTTCTCACCGGTTCTATTCCTGTTTCGATCCTGACTCATGACATTATCCAATCAGCGTGGTCAACGCACATATCTAAACAAAGCGTTGTTGAGATTTGGGAGGTGTGCCCGTCAGGGCCTCTGTGAGCCTCTGTAACCTACAGTTTGCCATAATTCTGTTCTCTGTGTAGGTCCATGTTAAAGTTCACGTGTATCGACTGAGAAGTATAAATTGGCTTTTATTTAGAAATGTAAAAAGAGGAAAACAAAGAATTATTTTTCATTTCTACTAGTTCAATGTACATTAAATATTTGCTTATCCTTTTGGAACCTCTCATTGGTCAAGAGGCAGGGTCACTCTATCTCAGGGCCAACACAGACAGACATACACAGACAGAAACAAAAAAAATGTTTTTATTTTATATTGCTGTGCTGTATGTCAAAATATAATTCCTATACCAACAGCATTTAAGTGATGTTCTACTGTGGTATCTCACACCTGTTTCCTGCTGTGAGTGAAATGCACCATTTTTTTGTGTGTCAACACTTTCAAGTTTAGTGCAGCTTGCTGGGACAGATCCATTGATCAGCCACAACTTTAAATGCACCTGGTGCTTGCTGACAGGCAGTGGCGATCCTAGAGGCTGTATGCATCATAAACCGCTATGCGATATGGGAAGATATGGGAAATACAATAAAATACACACCACACCGCACAATAACTTAAGGTACTGTAATGTAAGTACAGTACACTGTAACTCAAGTGATTCATAGTACAAATATCTTTACATCTATATGTCATACTTTACATTCATTGCTTGACAGTTAGCTTAGTCGGACACAGCTTTCATCATTCATTGACAAAGTATTTTCTGAGTCAGCTGATTACTTGCAATCTGCTCGCTAAGCTACGGGTTGACTTCTGTTGGCTCCAGCAAAGCTGGACACATTAAGCTGCTCTGCTAACTTACTTAGCTAAGTTAACTCATGTTAAATGTAAAGTGAACAAAAGAAACAAAGTGATACCAGTGGAACTTCTGTTATTCAACTGTCTCTTCACCACAGTTACAGCTACACTAGCAGCATTTAGTTAACACTATTTAGTATTTTATTCAATCATTTTTATCTGCTCCATTTAATACTATATTGCTTTTTTCTCCTTTTTTGTCAGTTTGTTTACACTGAATCATGCCCTACTTGGAGTGGAGTGACAGTCCGGGCCCTCTTAGGAAGGTCTGCAACTGGTAGTGTCATTGCAAACTTTGGTGCTGTACATAGTCCAACCTTTGTCAGCCCTTAGGGGGCCCCTAGTGGCTTGGGGCCCCAAGCAGTTACCTGCCTTGGCTGCTGGGGCACTGAGCGCCTCTGTTGACGTAGGATTATACCTTAATTGTTTTAGAAATAATTAACACAACTACTATTTAGTATCACTTGGACTAGTATCAGTGAGCACATACTGAACATACTCAGTAATAAATTGCACTTTACATTTCATCAGTGGTGGGAAATAATAAAGTACAAGTTCTTTGTTACTGTTAGTAAGTACATTAGTTAGTAGAGCTACTTTGACTTTTACTTCACTACATCTCAGAGCAAATATCTATACTTTTTATTCCACTACTTTTCTATTTAAAGTTGCGTTACATGTTACCATCCTGTTACTTTTTTTCCATTTTTTAATGAAAATGAATCATTAGAGAGACAAGAGTAGCTTTACTAAACTATGCTCAGACATAGTATCAGTTTCTCCTTCCGTGATTTTATTTAAAAGTTTATTATATTATACTAATATTAACTTCTCCTCACTCAATAACAGTAGTTTAGAACTAAAACTAAAAAAATCAGATGTTAAAACAGCTTCAACCCATCACTTATGTCTATTACCAATAATGAGTTAATGTCCCCCTAAACATGAAGCAGCACTGGTCCACAGAAAGGGACAGAGAAAAAAATATTCATGTACTTTTACTTTTAATACTTTAAGTAAAATCTAAATCATGTACTTAGTTACTTTATCTTAAATAGAAATTTCAACAAGTACTTATACTTTTTGCAGAGTACATTATTATTTGTTTATTTGTACTTTTACTTAGGTACAGTTTTTGAGTACTTCATCTACCACTGCATTTCAATCCTGAAAGTTAACTTATGAGGAGCCAGTGTTTTGGTGCTACTGCTGTTGCTTGCCTCAAAAACTGAAAAACTAACTCTAATTTCCTCCCTCATTCTTTCATTTTGTACAAATTTCATACATTACTAACTAGAAACAGAGAAAAGAAATGAGAACAGATCATTGCATAGCTTGTTAAAATCCAAACCTGGTGCACTCTACAGTAAATGTCATTTTGCTGAGTCTCTCTAAAAATCTGACCCATTATTTAACACATATTTAACACTAATGTCCAACATAGCTGGCTACTGTAAGTAGTGTGTTTTAGTGCTTATCAATTGAAAGGAGTCATTTCTTCCATTAAAAGCTCTACAGTACTGGATAACAAAGCACACTTAGTGAGACACGTACGCATCAACATTTACAGATAGTGTACACCAGAATCATCTTGTTTTTGCTATCAAAGCTTAAAAAAATCTGTATAAAGTTCAGTTAAAGCTTAAGAGAAAGAGCTTATCTCTTCTAAATATAAACAGGAAACTGTATCGCTGAGCCACTTCCTAAAGCAAGGCGGGGAGGTTGATATCCATTCTCCAAATAACCCTTTTAACCGTAGGCATACCAAACATAAGAGCCTGCCGGGTCTCATATGGCAGCTCAAGGGCCCCCTCAGAACAACCCATTATAACAAGAGCAGAGTTAGGCATTTTTTTGTTTTTCTTCAATTATCAGACTAAACAATAAAAAGTTATTCAACTTAGATTTTATTTTTAAATCAGGCCACAACCAAAAATAAAGAGTAAAAGGATCTTTTAATCTACATATAGCACAAGATGCTGTAATTCATGAGTAAATCCTATTTAGTTTAGAATGGAAACTGAATAGTCCTTTCCAACACTTCTTTTTAAAGCAGTATCTTCTTATCCATTTCCCAGTTAGCCTGCTTTATAGGAGGTGTTTTTTGTGAAAAGACCAATGAACTATGACCCTAAAAGTTTGGAAGGGTTGTCTCAGAAGATGTATTCTAATGAGTAAAAGGATTTAAAGACTGCTTAAGTTAGAAGCATGCAAATTAAAGAAAATAACCATAGTAAGGAAAACTGAACTTAGATTGTAACAGATATTGCAAAGGTATCAAGAACCTTACACCAGTCCAGTCGTCGCTGAGTAATACCTAAAGGATGACTAAAGGAAGGAATTATAACAAAGATTGACCTGCATGTTACAATTGTGGTACATATTAGTAACTTTTTCAGTCCCAGTATAAGTGTAGACCTACCCTAGTATTGTCATTTCAGGCTTGATGTATTTTTTATTTTTTTTGCTAAAGTCCCAGTAGGATTGGAGAGGAACATTATGCAAGATCCACAAAATTAACTTTTCCATCACACATCTACAGTAAAACTGCTGATGCCATAGCGTTGCCTTCCTTTAGAAAAAAATCCCAGTGGAAATGGTTGTGGAAGCCAGTGTATGTGGGGTCAAAGTCAATTTTCAGCTGGATAACCTTGTGGAAAATCAGTGTTGTGTTTACCACAACAGCTATTCCCATAGGAAGCAATGGCCTGTGCAATGTTGAATTTGTGCTTAAAATGTGACTTTAATTGTGATGCATGCCAAGTGTTGCAAGTAGATTTGCCATACTTAGCTGGAAATGGGAACAAAGTCAGTAATGGGTGACAAAACACAATAACTTGCCAATGGGAAGCTTCTTGGAAAATGAAAAAAAAAGTTATATTGGAGAATGTTACTGCATTGTGGAAATATTGTCACTATTTTTATAACAATGAAAACCTGCAACCTTTCTCTAGAAGCTCTGTGGTTAAAGAGCAGCATGATTGTGCATGCACTAAATTCTGTTCTGGATTATAACTCAAGGTATCCCATGCTGATTCTAAGGGTCAGTATCAGAGCCAATTGGGGCCTATTTGAAGTACTGGTATTGACTAAAACAAAGCCAATAAAATGCCAATTACATCAAATGTACTTTAAATGATCACAATGCTCTTAAACCACATGGGCAGCAACATCTACTGGCAATGGAGACATTGCGAGCAAATTACCTAGCAGCTGTTGAACAAGCAGAAGACAAAATTTCTATACACTAGCTTTCCGCTGCATTGCCAACAGTCAGTTTACAGAAGCATTTATATTGTGTTGTATTTGTATGATTGATAATAGAAGCAGTGGGACATTGCATTGTAATTTGTGTATGTTTTATTTGTGAAAACAACCATTTCGTGGCAGGCATACCTTCATTTTTACAGACGCAATAAGGGCAGACCACACCAAGCTGACATCAAAGAGCCTAGCAGCAATGAAGGCCAACTGCTGCGTCGCCTCATGTCACCTTCATCTGGGCCAAAAAGTGTCATTTGAACAAGCCAAAAAGACTGCGGCCAATGGCCAAATTGCCTTTATTTTCTGCACCTGAGGAAATGGAAGAGCTGGGACTGCTCATACATCAGCAGTCTATAAATATATGTAGACTGCTGATATAAATATATCGGCTGATATAAATATATCAGCAGTGTATATATATATATATATATATATATATATATATATATATATATATATAAAGAGAGAGAGAGAGAGAGAGAGAGAGAGACATTTGTGCATTGTACAGTGAACTGTGTTCACAGAGTGATTTCTGGAAGTGTTCCTGAGCCCATGCAGTGATGTCCAGTAGAGAATCCTGCCTGTTTTAATGCAGTGCCACCTGAAGGCTCAAAGATCATGCGTATCCAGTTTTGACCTTCTGTCTTTTCCCTTGTGCATAGAGATTCCTCCTGATTCTCTGAATCTTTGGATGAAATGGTATACTGTAGATGGTTGGATCTTCAAAGTCTTTGCAATTTTACATTGAGTAACATATTTCTTAAGTTGTTCCACAATTGTTTTGGGACAGATTGTGAACTTCTGCCCATGTTTACATTCGAGAGGCTCTGCCTCTCTGAAATGCTCCTTTTATACCCAGTTAAGTTACTTACCAGTAGCAAATTAACCTAAATAATTGTCAAATGCTCCTCTATTTTTTATTTTTTTTGATTTGCAGCAATTACGTTGCCAGCCTTTTGTTGCTCCTGTTCTAACTTTTTTTGGGATGTGTTGCTGCCATCGTATTCAAAATGACTAAATATTTTCTATGAAATGTTAAAATACATTATCTTAGTTTCAGCATCTGATGATGTTTATGTTTCATTGTGAATAAAATATGGATTGATGAGATTTGCAAATTTTTTCAAAAATTTGCTATTTTTCTTTATGTTTTACACATCATACTAACGTCTGTGGAATTGGGGTTGTAAAACTTGTGTTTTAAATGCTGTTAATCATACTCAATAGTGGATGTATCACCCAAACCTGTAGCAACATGCCCCCACCACGCAGCCTTGTGCTTTTTTTTAAATCCTGTGTTATTTTTAGCTTGAACACCAGTTTATGGCTCAATCTCACACCATTTTAGAGATTGTTCCTCCACTCAGTTCTTCTGATGTCTTTACCTGACCACATCACTTTTTTAGGCATATGATTCACACAAACATATGATATCTATCTCTCTATCTAGCTATCTCTCTCTCTCTCTATCTATCTATATAGATAGATAGATAGATAGATAGCTAGATAGATAGCTAGATAGATAGATAGATAAATAGATAAATAGATAAATTATTATATTTATTTACAGCTCACATAAACATAGTATTTCTTAATGTATTTTACTTGTTACTAACTTTGTAGCTGAACTACATAATTATAGCAGTATACCATAACTATTTCTTTTGTTAGCATCTTTCAAAGCTTCTTTAAAATAAGAAGTAATTTTAAAGGTTTCTTCACCTAATTCATCCAAATCCATCTCATCCTACCTAAATGTCTTGGTGTAAAGATGCTTGTACTCTCTTCTGACTCTAGTACTCTGTGTGGCTCAAATTGCTCTATAAAGTGGTTTTGATTTGAATTGAATTGAATAATTCACATGTCAGTAAAGTACAGATAAGATAAACATGTGACTGCATCCTGATCACATGTTTATCTAATCACAACTAAATTATTAAAGCACAGCCATGGATAGGGGAGTTGCAATTGTGTTTTCAGCATGCTTTAAAACACAAATTACCTGTAAACTAACTGAAAAACAATAAGGGAAATATGGTAGTTTGCTACTAAGCCTAACATTCAAACCATGATGGTGCCATAGTGCATGCACAGTATAGTGGCAAAGTGTTGTACATTTTGCATTTGGAATCTTTGCTATTGTGAAAGGATATAAACATATTTTCTTTGGTGTAGAATGAATATAAAAAACACCAATGTTACACTGAAAGCAAGACAATTGTGGTAATCATAGCAAATTATTGCTGCTTGCTGCTGTAATCACAACCACTCAACCATGCAATTATTGCAACAGCCCCATTAATGGCACTAGGAAAATAAATTGCACAAGGGTTATCTTTAAGTTTTGTGTGGCACATGGTGTAATGACAACAGAACGTTATGGGGATAAATAGCTCAATATACAGTACCTGCCGTATGCTGTCTCAGTGAAAATAAATCTGCTGCGTTGAAGCCCTAGACTGTGATTTGATAAGACAGGTGTACATTTATGCGAAAATGACTCCTGTAGCTGTTCTAAAATCTAAAATTGCATTTGCATGTGCACATCTATGATTGAATCATATTCACAAAAGCTGTAATTGCATGAATCATCAATGCAATTTGAATGATTGATGACAATTTACTTCATTGTATGTTTACTGAGTCATTTGGCTCTTTCATTGCTCAGCCCTCACTCTGGTGAAAATACTTTACAGGCTCATAGCCAGCAGTTTGGGATTGTGGCTACACAGGCCAGCTCCCTGTGAAGAAGCCAACAAATGGTATCAGTGAACCGCCTCTTCCACACACACGTACTTGCACTAATCTGTAAGTCCATAGCCCCTTATTCTAACCATCCCAACTGCATGCCCAACCCCTACGGCTAAATAAACACCCCTTTGAAGAAGCAATTTTTTATTATTGTCCTGTGAATCTTTGTCCGCATGTTGATTTAGAAAAGTTTTTATGCCAGATGCCCTTCTTGCGCAGCTGGGGATGGGGATGGGCTGTTGGGGGTTCAGTAACTTGCACAGAGACACTTCAACGTGTGGTCTGGAAGGGCAGAATGCGAGCCTCCAACCCTATGGTCAGTAGGTGGTCACTATCAACTGAGCCACGGCCACCCTTACTCTTCGAAGAAGTGAGTACTAGTCAAAATGTCCTTATTTTCCAAAAATGTTATCACTCTGAAAGGAAAATACTTTTAGTCCTCATTATATAGCAATTACAAGCTCACACCGATTCACACTGTTATTAAAAATATCAATTCAAAGAACATACGTACACTCACTGGTCACTTGTACATAATATACATATGTACAATCTAAACCAGTCCAATACAGCAGCTCTGCCATTAATCTTATGGCATCTAATGTTTGGCCCCCTTCATTCATTTTAAATATTGTGGCCAATATGCCACCACCCACTTTGAACTCAATAATTTATACATAGTAGAATTATTACTTTTAAAGTAATAATTCTACTATGTATAAAAAAAATGCAACCGCAAGGGGGCACAAGCCAGTGTCTTCTTGTGCCAGTCCCAAGTCTGGATAAATGCAGAGGGTTGTGGCAGGAAGGGCATCCGACGTAAAACACATGCCAAATCAAACATGCGAATCGTGACAAAGGCTTCCATACCGGATCGGTCGGGGCCCGGGTTAACAACGACCGCCACCGGTGCTGTTGACCTACAGGGTACCGGTGGAAATTGGACTACTGTTGGTCGAAGACGAAGAAGAAGAGGAGGAAGGTGTGTTCGTAGGTAGAGAGAGAAGAGGAAAGCTAAGAATGTAGGACTGACAGTAGGGACTTTGAATGTTGGTACTATGACAGGGAAGGCTAGGGAGTTGATCGACATGATGCAGAGAAGGAAGGTGGACATACTGTGTGTCCAGGAGACCAGGTGGAAAGGTAGCAAGGCTAGAAGCTTAGGAGCAGGGTTCAAGTTGTTTTACCATGGGTCAGATAGGAAGAGAAATGGAGTAGGAGTTATATTGAAAGAGGATTTTGTGAGGAATGTTCTAGAGGTGAAAAGAGTATCAGACAGGTTGATGAGCCTGAAGCTGGAAGTTGAAGGGGTGATGTTCAATGTTGTGAGTGGTTATGCCCCACAGGTAGGATGTGAGTTAGAAGAGAAGGAGAAATTCTGGAGTGAGTTAGATGAAGTGATGCAGAGCATCCCCAGAGGTGAGAGAGTTGTCATTGGTGCAGATTTCAATGGGCATGTAGGTGAAGGGAACAGAGGTGATGAGACTGTTATGGGCAGGTTTGGTGTTCAGGACAGGAACGCAGAAGGTCACATGGTGGTTGACTTTGCAAAGACAATGGAAATGGCTGTAGTAAACACTTTCTTTCAGAAGAGGCAGGAACATAGGGTGACGTACAAGAGCGGAGGGAGAAGCACTCAGGTAGACTACATCTTATGTAGACGTTGTAATCTGAAAGAGATCAGTGACTGTAAAGCATTGGTAGGGGAGAGTGTAGCCAGACAACACAGGATGGTGGTGTGTAAAATGATGCTGGTGGTGAGGAAGATAAGGAGGACTAAGGCAGAGCAGAGGACGAAGTGGTGGAAGTTGAAAAAGGAAGAATGTCGTTTAGTTTTCAGGGAGGAGCTGAGACAGACTCTGGGTGGTTTGGAGGTGCTTCCAGATGACTGGACTACTACAGCTAATTTGATCAGGGAGACAGGTAGGAGGGTACTCGGTGTGTCATCTGGAAAGAGGAAAGCGGACAAGGAGACTTGGTGGTGGAACGAGGCAGTTCAGGAGTGTATACAGAGAAAGAGGTTAGCTAAGAAGAAGTGGGACACTGAGAGGACTGAAGAGAGTAGACAGGAGTACAGGGAGATACAGCGTAAGGTGAAGATAGAGGTGGCAAAGGCCAAACAAAGAGCATATGAGGACTTGTATGCTAGGTTGGACACTAAAGAGGGAGAGGTGGATTTGTACAGGTTGGCCAGACAAAGAGATAGAGATGGAAAGGATGTGCAGCAGGTTAGGGTGATTAAAGATAAGGATGGAAATGTATTGACAGGTGCCAGTAGTGTGATGGGAAGATGGAAGGAGTACTTTGAAGAGTTGATGAACGAGGAAAATGAAAGGGAACGAAGAGTAGAAGAGGTGACTGTTGTGAAGCAGGAAGTAGCAAAGATTAGTAAGAGTGAAGTGAGGAGGACATTGAAGAGGATGAAGAGTGGAAAGGCAGTTGGTCCTGATGACATACCTGTGGAGGTATGGAAGTGTCTAGGAGAGGTGGCAGTAGAGTTTTTGACTAGTTTGTTTAACAAGATCTTGGAGAGTGAGAGGATGCCAGAGGACTGGAGGAAAAGTGTACTGGTACCAATTTTTAAGAACAAGGGAGATGCGCAGAGCTGTGGCAACTACAGAGGAATAAAGCTGATGAGTCACACAATGAAGTTGTGGGAAAGAGTAGTGGAAGCTCGGCTAAGGGCAGAGGTGAACATTTGTGAGCAGCAATATGGTTTCATGCCTAGAAAGAGTACAACAGATGCAGTATTTGCTTTGAGGACGCTGATGGAGAAGTACAGAGAGGGTCATAGGGAGTTGCATTGTGTCTTCGTAGATTTAGAAAAAGCGTATGACAGGGTGCCGAGAGAGGAGCTGTGGTATTGTATGAGGACGTCTGGAGTGGCAGAGAAGTATGTTAGAGTGGTGCAGGACATGTATGAGAGCTGTAAGACAGTGGTGAGGTGTGCTGTAGGTGTGACAGAGGAGTTCAAGGTGGAGGTGGGTCTGCATCAAGGATCGGCTTTGAGCCCCTTCTTGTTTGCTCTGGTGATGGACAGACTGACAGATGAGGTTAGACAAGAATCTCCCTGGACTATGATGTTTGCAGATGACATTGTTATTTGTAGTGAGAGCAGGGAGCAGGTGGAGGAAAATCTAGAGAAGTGGAGGTCTGCTCTGGAAAACAGAGGAATGAAGCTTAGCCGCAGCAGGACAGAATACATGTGTGTGAATGAGAGGGACCCAGGTGGAACGGTGAGGTTACAGGGAGCAGAGGTGAAGAAGGTGCAGGACTTTAAGTATTTAGGGTCAACGGTTCAGAGCAACGGTGAGTGTGGAAAAGAGGTGAAGAGGCGAGTGCAGGCAGGTTGGAACGGGTGGAGAAAAGTGTCAGGTGTGTTGTGTGATAAAAGAGTATCAGCGAGAATGAAAGGAAAGGTGTTCAAGACGGTGGTGAGACCAGCAATGTTGTTCGGCTTAGAGACTGTTGCACTGAAGAAAAGACAGGAGGCAGAGCTGGAGGTTGCAGAGCTTAAGATGTTGAGGTTCTCTTTGGGAGTGACGAGGATGGACAGGATCAGGAATGAGTACATCAGAGGGACAGCTCATGTTAGATGTTTTGGAGATAAAGTCAGAGAGGCCAGATTGAGGTGGTTTGGACATGTTCAGAGGAGAAACTGTGAATATATCGGTAGAAGGATGCTGAGGTTGGAGCTGCCAGGCAGGAGGTCTAGAGGAAGACCAAAGAGGAGATTTATGGATGTAGTGAGGGAGGACATGAAGTTAGTTGGTGTGAGTGAAGAGGATGCAGAGGACAGAGTTAGATGGAGGCACATGATTCGCTGTGGCGACCCCTGAAAGGGAGCAGCCGAAAGGAAAAGAAGAAGAATTATTACTTTTAAAACTGAAACCGTAAAAACTAAATAAATTATAACCTTGTAAAATAGAATTCATGGCAGATCTCCTGTACTGGATTGTAATAGGTTGTAAAGGTGTACCTAATGAAGTGGCCAATGAGTGTATGTTGGCAGTGATTCATTTTAAGTGTTTCATTCAGCTGGTAGTTTTGGATGTGTGCTACAAAGTGTGCTACAAAGTTGAACACAAAACTGCTAACTTTTTGCAACATAAAGCAAAATAGAAATTCACAAACTGAAGAGTATTGAGTACAGTAAACATGAGTATTTCATATGAACAGTACTGTAAAATATTATTCTATCCCTTTGTCTTCTCACCAAACTGGTTCACCTTAAGCAAATGTCAGAGTGAACTGCTTTGCATGTGCACCCATCTCTTAGCCTCAATCTCTTTGTTATGTCTGCCAGCCAAGTCTAATCCGGGACACTGAGCACGGCTGGCACTGCCAAGTCCACCTGGTGGGACAGCAGGGTGGCTGTGTGCACCACATCTGCTCTGACATGGTAATACTTTAAAAGCACTGCTGACACCACAGCTTTCAGACACACAGGACACATGAGGCTACTGTAATAAGCAGTCAGACTCATCTACAACAATAGCTGCACATAAATTATTTACACCTCTGCGTTAGACAGTAGTCAGTTAGGTCTTCTGAGCAAAGGCAGCAAACAGTTACAGGCCCGGGCATGTTTCAGGATACAGTGACATAGTAGTGTTACCTACTAGTAGCATTCACTTGCACTTGAAGATTACTGGAAACATTATGTATGTAATAAAGAGTGAAAAGTGGAATTCATTTTGTAGCATGGAAATAGTTTGTGGATGAAAATTTAAAAAAAGAACTCAAAGGGGCCACTTTTCTGTGTTGCTTTTTCATTAGTTTGATTTATTTTGCAAAACTAGCATTATTTCATCCCAAGACAATGTACTCTGAACCATTGTTGATTAACTTCAGTTTTAGTACAAGTACATGTTAATCAGTTTATTTTAGGGGTGAAGGTGGTTTTTCAACTTTTGAGCCAGGCCGGCTTCACATAACGCCATAGTTTACACACAGACAAGGTTGATTTAGTGTTTGTGCTCATCTATTGCACCTACTCTTCCATTGTGTTTTCAAGGTTAGCATACTGCTCTTTGTTGCTGAAAACAGTTGCAGTTTGTGGCACTTAACTCAATACAAAGTTGCATTAAGTTAAGGAAAGCTGCAGATTCAGGTGATAATTCTCTGCAGGTTTATCACTGATTTGTACTTTCTGCTATTCATGCTTCCAATATATTACATTTTATTCCAATTTTAGTAATTAATTATTTAAATATTATTATTTATTAGTTTCATATTCAGATTAATAACACAAAATGCAGTACAATAAGTAAACACTGTAAGACTTAATCCCTGGTATAAAATACACAAGCTATCCAACAATATGTGGAGTGATTTCAATTATACTTGTTAGATTCAAATCATGATTGTTAAAATATGAGGTTGTTTAAAAAAGCTGCAACATTAAAGTGATGAACACATTAATGCATTAGCCATTATAACCCAGTACCATTCTGCATACAGAAATCTTTCATACCGTATTTGGTACTTTGGCAAATAAAACGTTTGTACTTTTACTGAAGGAACATTTAATATGCAAGACTTTTCTTGTAACAGGGTACTACACTGTGCTATTGCTGCTTTTACTTAAGTAAGTGATCTGAGAACTTCTTCCACTACTGATTGTAATTCAACAACAACACAGTGTCTCCCTTCTTAACCACTGGCTAAATGCCTGGTTTAGTGGGGGACTTTAGCTCTTAAACACTGCTTTCTGCACATTAATGATACTTTAGTGCAACCTCTTTAAACATTTTGTTGACAATGAATTGTGAAAAGTACAGGTTCAAAATGAAATCCAAGAGTTCAAGTGTTTGTAAAGGACGGTGTGATTCAAGAATGTTGTTGCATAGTCCACACCCTCACCCAAGCTCTGATGTCATCGGCTGCATGTTTTCTGATAAACAGATTTGACAGTCAGGTAGATGCTGTTTGTTCACCCTTGCCCTGAAGCAGTGGTGACTCACACAAGACTGGAATACAGCATATTCCTCTGGTTCACTAATGTCTATTTTTCACCCTGATCCTGTGGTTGAGTCCCGCCGTCTGAGAAAGTCAGTTGTCATCATCATCATCATCATCCTGTTGGGATATTGCTTACCAGATAACCACGTACTCTAGTGAAATGCGTGCTTCAGGGATGAAGACAAAAGAAAAGTGATGAATCACAATTAGTCAAGCAATGTGCAACAATGCCGCTGAACACAGTATCAAAGCACAAGAGAAAGTGTCCCAGTTTTGTGCTCTGATGCCTGATTACACAAGAGTAACTTGAAACCCTGACTTCTGTCACATGTACAGTATTTAAGTAACCACTTTTTGCCCCAATACAAATTGTGATCCACTGTTAAGTAACTCACTTGGTTAAGGCCAACATACACACACTCTGATTATGAATGTGATTCAGTTATTACAACTGGTCAGACCTAGTTGGTCCTGGTCAGTGCCAGTCTGCCAATTGTTCTCACATCGATTATTTTTAAACATGTTTGGTACCCAGAGATAGACTGGAGAACCTGTCCAGTGTGGCCCCTACCTCTCCCTTAATGACATCTGAGTAAGGCTCCAGCTCCTTGTGCACATGAAGAGGATAAGCAGTTAAGATAATAGATGGATGGAGGTTTTTGAAGGATGTTATATCATGAAAACACCAGAGTGCTCATTGTGACTGATGGACAAATTGTCTGTACATGCTAGAAAACAGTGTGATGTGAGTCAGTGGATGATATAAACATGTCTGCTTTACATAAGACTTGAACTATTTTTTAATAACTCAGGGCTTGTTCAGGTGCAGCCATGACTCAGACACACAGATAATTGCAGGTTTCTGTGCACACTAAACCTGTCTGCCAGTGCTTCTCTCTATCCTGAAATGTTCAACCATTCTTTAATGACTCAATGAATGCAGTGGTGCTGGCACAATAAATCAGGTCAATAATTATAATCTTTCTTTCTACATGTACCTAAGACGTGCATAGTATACGTGCAGATATAAATGTCTACTTCTAGTAGGCACAATATCTCCACCGACTTCATGAGTTCATCATCTGAACTAATAGTCAAGTAACAAGTGAACATTGGCTAAAGTCAATGTGAGGCAGGCTATCATAGAAATGCTTGGACTAATAAACTAAAGGCCTGAACAATAAACAATCTGCACATTTCTCTGATGAGTCCAAATGTATGGTATGTGCATGGGTATCTAGTGTGGGGGTGACATGATATTCAATTTGGTTTGTGCTTAGTGGGACCATCATTTAATTTTCACCAGAACAATGATCTATAATGGTTTTAAATGCAATGGCCCATTTATGGATGTTGTCTCCAAAAGAACATTTAAGGTGAATTGGAATTTATCTCACTTTGAGTTTGACATTTTTCACCAGGACCTACTGTTTATGTAATAATTTTGCCTCTGCTAATGTATGTCTTACAGCTAAAATATGAAACTTAAGTTAAATCTCTGATTGGTTAAAAGAGGGACAGTTGCTCCAAAAAGCAAATATCTGCAGTCCCAGTGTTTTTCACTCAGTCCGCAGAAGCTTCAACACCACCTCTCCACAATACATTCAGAAACATATTTCTACTAAAGAAATATTTCAAATGTGTAGCTTTCAGTCACATTCTTTTGAGAGCAAACCATGTTTTACAAAAGTTTTATTCTTTCACAAACAAAAAGGACTCAACATTTTTCCTAAAATGTTGAGTCCTTATTAATGAAAATGTTAACTGCATGAAAATAATTTAAAGCTTTTTAAAACGCATTAAAAATTCCTTCAAATGGCAAGAATAGAATTTAAAACTAGCGATCCATTTAGAACCAATACCAAGGCAAGTGCCAAGATTGGTGCCTTTGCACCCCCCCCCCCCCCGGCTTTACTCCTTCAGTTGCTTGAAATGATCAATATTTAAAATTGTGTCAGACTAGGTGCCAGACAACATCTCGAGCAACAAGCTGCTATTGTCTTCAATAACAGGCTGCGTCAGATGTAGACCGGGCTTAATCTGGTTGAAATGAGACACGGTCTGAATGCAATAGGAGGCCCCCTCGGCTTGAAGAAATGTGATTTGTGCTTGTTGATGTAATTGCATGCCACTAAACACACACACAGTGTCACAGAATCTGTTCTCTCCTGAGGTGATACAAAGTTAAAGTGATTTCAGGCTGATTTCAGTAAGTGATGTCAGGATTATTAAAATAAATGTCTATTGTCTGTCAATGTAAAAGTGTTTTACAAATGGATCAAACAAGTGCTGAAGAATCAGGAAGTTCTCAGCTGTTGAGGTCAGACCTGCAGCACTTTATGATGGACAACAATCTGTGGAAAAGTAGTGAACAGTAGAATAAACTGTGTTAAAGTGAACTGGGGTCATTTCTGAAATATTTTGTGATAATTCATGGACTGCTTCCTTTCCAGCAGTTGCAGTCAGTAGCAGCGAGGATCCTGAGTTTGCTCTATGGGCCATAAACCTGGAAAGCATTTTCACATGCATAGTTAAACAAGTAAATATTTGACATGGTGCGGCTTCTGCTAGCTCAGGCTTTAAGGTCTGAAGGCGGCACCTCAGCAGACAATCTTTTATCAGTTTTTAATCTGATAGACGTTTTTTATCATTATCATCATACACTTTTGACTTTCACATCTCTGAGATAACTATCAATCCTGCTGCAAGGAAATCAGAGTGAAAGACTTGATTGGCTGATATGACTGTGATTTCATTATCTAAATAATGTTAATGGATGCTTTCCAGGACGTTTTCTGCTTGTGTAACATAACTTTGTATTAACCCTTACTGTACAGTACATATTATGTGATACAGTCTGAAAAAACAGATAAATCAAAAATAAAGTCATAACAGATCTTTGGCAGCATTTTAAATAAGCAGCTCTGATCCTTGTATTGCTACAAAACATTTAGCATCACACAGTATGTCTACATTTATAGGGTTTTGTAAAACACAAATTTCTACCTTATTAAAGAAAGGCTATGACATACCTTTATAGGTGGTGGTTATTGATCAGATCATTAAAACTGAAATATCAAACTGACACAAGAAATCAAGCAAAAGGTTTCAAGTATAACATTGTTCCATGTATGACAGTTGGCAATGACATAACATTATGGCTTGACAATGAGGTTTACCCGTGAGCCTGTCATGCCTTTAAAACACAGTGTTTGCAGTTCACATTGACGTGGAGACAGTACCTAAACTACTGCACTGGGACATTTTAATGACAGCTGTAGTTTTATTTTGTGGGCAGCACAGCGAAGCAGGGGTTAGCCCTGCCACCACAGTTAGTCCCAAGTACAAACCCAGACTGGTCCCCAGTGGAGCCCTTTCTTTGTTCAAAGCAATTCAAGTCAGTTTATTTATATAGCGCCAAATCACCACAAAGGCACAAGGCCCTTTACATTGAGAAAGCACTAGGCAACAGTTGAGAGGAAAAACTCCACAAGAAAGATTTAACGGAAGAAACCTCCAACAGGACCAGGCTCATTTGCCATGACCAGTTGGGGTTAAGAGTGGAGAGATAAGAGTGGAGAGAGAAAGCAAAGAGAAGCAACAGGAAGTAACACAAGAAATACATTTAGAAAGTTGATGAGCAATTTCCAGGTGCCTCCACCAGCACCAGATATTGCCTGGGACACGCAGCTCCTCATCATCACACCTGGGAAAAGGAGAGGGTGAGAGAGCGTGGGGGAGACAGCTCAGACGCTAATGTGCTTGGAGGAAAAAAATGTTTAGAGGGTGCAGCTATTTTCAGTAACATACTGAAACGTTTCTCATCGTCAGGACTACACGGAATTGCTAATTAAGATAAATAATTAAGTTAATGAATGAAGACTGAAACCATAACATCAGGCAGAATTTGGTACAAACTGTGTACACACTTCAGGGCAAATAGTTTGTTTTATTTGTATTTTCTCCCCTTGCATGTTTTATTCTTTCAGGTTTTCTTCACAAAGTCCAGACACATGCAGCTACTGTAGATTTACTGGTGACTCTAAATGTCCCATAGATGTGGACTGGAGTAACAATGACTGTCAGTTTCATAAGTCAGCCCTGAAATTGTCTACTGACTTGTCCAGGTTATACCCTGCCCTTTGTCCAGACAGCTGGGATCAGCTCCAGCAACCCTGCCACCCTCAAGAGGGTTGGTGGTTAAGATAATGTAGTTTTTCTGTTCAAAGTAGTGGATGCTCATTTGTCTTTATCTGCTATGGTCTTTACCACCTGCTCTGCACAGCCCTTCCAGTTTTTTTAAAAAATGCTGAAATATTGTTGAACTTTTTCAGTTAGTTAGAAAACTTCTGTCCTAATCATGTCGGTGCTGTTCAATTAGTTTAACTTCTAAAGCATCTCTCCATAAAAATGGTTTTAGAGCCAATTTCTAGTACAAGAAAGTTTTAACTTTAAGTGCTGTCATTTTATTTTTTAACAGAAAAAGAGTAGAAATATTATCCCTAAAATGTTTTTTAGAAGTAAAAGAGACATTTTTTTTCAAAACACGTATAAAGTTATTAGGTTTACAGTTAGATTTGATGGAAATGTTCTGCTTATTGAGGAAGCCCCCAGTGCACGCCGGGGTATCAACCCTCATACAGACTCATGCTCCCTCAACCGAGCTACAGCTGTAATGTACTGTTGTATTTCACCCAGAAATGCATGGAGAAATACAGCTTGATAGCAAGTTAGTCTTTTAGTACACTAACTTGTTAGCCTGTGGATATTAAGACCTGCATGATTCCTGCAGCCTGCTGACTTTGGAGAAATTTGCTGCTGCAGCAGCAGTTTTGGTGAAGGTACACACAACTCCTGGGTCCCTGTTAGTGGTAATGTTTGTTTTGCATTTTGCTTTAAATCTTTTAATGTCTCCAGGTCATTTCTATTGCCTGCTACTGTCAGTACAACAAACCTCCAAGTCTGTATATTTTTACACAGTAAAAATACATAGGAAGTATCAAGACAATTGTCACATTAAGTTGGTAAAACCTAACTTAAAAACTAGGTGTATAAATTCACTTTTTGTAGCTTACAGTTTATCATTTAGGTAGGACAATGATAGACATTGTTTAACTTTCACTTGATACAGAGAGTAGTGTGATGTTCAATCTTGTGGCTTGAGGGTTGTGCATCTACACAATGTGTGCAAGACCCTGTACCAAAAAACATTTACATGTTTTGTATATTCTACGTGCTCAGGGGAGATAAAAAAAAATCTAACTTCCTAGCAGTACCTCCTCTGTATTTTCTGTATTTCAGTTGTTGAGTTCATAGCAATTACTAGCACTGTCTTGTGATAAGTCATTACGTTTATGTAAAACCAACACATAGGACAGACTTGTGTGAAGTACACTTCAGCCTATTTTAATAATATTTTTAATGTCTATAATTGTTATGTCCAATTTTTGGCAAATCTAAACTTCTGGGAAAATATGTGTTAAAAATTTCTCTATCATCTCCTGTTTGGAATTAAGAAAATTGTCACCCAGTAGAGAACTCAGTGGAGAACTAACACTATGTAGCGAGTTCTCATCAGCAGCTCTGGTGCTGTACATGTGAAAGAAAGTACAGGTGTTGGTCAAATCTGTGATAAAGTTGCAGTGATTGGACTAAATTGCAACGTTGCAGATTGGTTGAATTTGTGTTGCAAATCGCAACATCACAAGGGACTGGAGGGACGGACTGACATGTCATGTGGTGACAAGTGACACTTAAAATCACTGAGGCCATTGCTTTGTAGATAACCTATAATTTTATTAAAACTTTTTTCCATTTATTTAATAAATTAAATGTTATGGAAGTGATTGTGCAGTAGTGACAACATTTCCGCACCAGGTACATCTGGGTTGATTCTGTATTTATTATAACTTGAGAAAACAGGGTATGAAATTTTTCAAAAATCACAAGCAACTTCCTAAAACTGAAAATTTCCATTAAAACAAAATAATACTAATGAAAAAGACCGTTGTATCTTGATACATGATCTGTGGATGTCTAACAGTGTTTTGTCGACAAAATGCATGTTAGTACTCTTCATACTTTTGTGTTTTAGAAAAGCTGAGCATGGTGATACTGTTATCTCTGTCCAAAACTGCCTCGTCAAGACGCTGCTCTTTACTTAAGTGGACCCCTCTCTGGGAGACAGAGAGATGAGCGCTGCCAAAAACAGCCAAAGAAAGAAATGCAAACTTGTCATTTGATCCTCCCTACTGCTTCATTTCATCGTTTGCCAGAAATCACCACGGCTCACCAGGCACACTTTGGACCAGGGCCATCTCCTTGGTTTCCTAGAGTTGCATGGCTGTCCAGACGTCAGCAACCCCCCTTCCTCACCCTTCCACTAGCTTCTAAATGCGTCAGCAGTACCCCCACCCCCCTCCACCCACTCCGCCCACCCCTTCTTATCCACGCTGCCTCCCTGCAATACCTCAAACAAGCTCCTACAGCACACTGTGTCCTTGAGGACTCATGAACTACAGGCACCCCTTCCCCCATTCATCCACTCTTTCATTCTTATTCAGTGGGTTTACCTTAGATATAGATTGATACAAATCCTCTAAATGCCTTGACCACAGGTTGTTCAAACATAGATGAAATCTGAATGATGGTGCAGATTAATAGATGAGGCTTACAGTCCCATCAGATCTGACAGTCTATACACACATAGCAGAATCATTTGCTGTGGAAGACAGTGAGTGTTATTGAGTTGATTCATCTGTCTGAAAAATCACATGAAGTAGACCATGCAAAGGTTTTTGGCCCTTTTTAGGCTTGAACACATTGACCTGATTTTCAAAGAAATGTTGGTTATTAAGGAAATTGGGTCACTGCACTACAAGTCCATTATTATTTGTATAATTATATAGTAAACTAAGTTTATAGATAAACTGGACCAACTGTAAAGCACTAGACTGTCTGACAGGATGGTAAATTCACTACAGGAGACTCGATAGTTGGGAACAGCTGTGTTGAAAATGTTCTGCAACCACAGGGAAGGAACGGGCAATGACTTATAGCATAAGTACTGCTGGCAGTGCCATTGTGTAGTGAAAGTGTTAGTAAAAGTATTGGTATCATAAATGCACTTAAAGTAGCAAAAGTGAAAGAGATTATGCAAAGTAGTATATTTCTATAATTGTGGGCTCACTGGTTAGACCATCGGGTTGGGATGCAGAAGGCCGTAGGATTAAATCCTACCCCACCAGGTGTGGCCCTGACCAGCCATCAAGGGCTACCTTGGTGCCGGTCCCGAGCCTGGACAAATTGGGAGGGTTGAAGGAGGAAGGGCAAACGACTTAAAAAACTCATGCCTGATTAACACGCGGAACACGTTCCACTGTGGTGACTCCTAAAGGGACCAGCCAAAAGCATTTGAGCCCATTTCTATAATTATGTGTGTTATATTACAGGAGTGAAGTCAATGCATTATTGGGTAGATTTCATTAGAAAACTTATCTAATGTCTGTTAAGTAGATTTTTTTATTAATTTAAATCTGCAAAGTAACCACTAAAATGTCTCAAATTATAGTATTAAGGATCAATGTTGGAGCTGATTATGACTATCTGTAAAATAAAGCTCTTTTTATTTAATTTTGTCAACTGCAGCACTCCGTTCAGTCCTAATTTTCTTTGCTCATCAACTGGGTCAGTCTCTAGTCGAGTCCAAGCTGAGTTTATGAATATCCTTCAGTTTCTTTTTATAAGTTTTATTTGCAATATAATAATTGATTAATTGCTGGATGAACAAGAAAAAATTAGACAAATAATTGCAATGAAACAATCATTTGTTTTTTTGTCCTCTAGTGAAGATTCTTTAGAACTGCAGCCGACAGGAAGAATAGACTGGTTACATGGTTAAGGATAGTATACTGGTTTCTCTTAAAAACTGTTTTCTATTCCTGAAGTCGAAAAAGAGTTTTAGAGACAACAGTCTTACCCTAACGTTAAACAAGAATATTTTGATTATAACATCTTATTGGTATGTTGTTGTGTCAACGTATTGTAACTTGTTCTTGAGTGAGGCTCACCCTTCTGACCAATCAGAGAATTTGAATAATTTCTGCTCAGTAAATACATTTTCCAGCTTCTTATTAGGTATTGTATTGTATGTATTTTAATAATGGCAATAATACCAGAGTGCTCAGAGAATGTAGCGTAGAGTGGACTGATCTCATCTCTTATGCTAGCACTAGCTAAATAAGTGCATATAAACATCTTGACATGATGGTTGACTTTTGACCTTGACTGGGAGTAGTCATTTATTTAATGCTTGGTTAGTTGTCAACAGCCTGTTCTCATTCCCAAGGCATCACAAAGCGTCGCTATGTACAGTCCCCTCTGCAATACATGCTGACGCTTAGGGTACCTGTTCATTTCAGTGATGGACACTCAGAGCTGTGTAGGTCAATGAAAACCCCAGCGCTTCAATATCTGACGCTTAAAACAGTGACGTACATTATAAAGTAAAAAAGACTCAAAGGTAGGTTTTTGTTGGATTTTACCACATGAGATCAGGGTTCGACTCTAGTGCGAGACGTTGTGTGCTTTGATTATGATTGTTACACAATGTGCCGGAAGTATTTACTATAGTAAGGAAGTGCGTGTGTGCCATTGCCACTGATATACAGTTATCTATCTTGTAACTGTAACACAGTTTTTTGTGTTTATGAAGTGGTTCTCGTATCCTCAAAGGGTAACACCCCTGCAGCATCCAATACCGCAAAATGTTCCTGTAGTGTCAGTACTGGGGAAGCATCAATTTTTGATGCTGTCGGATGTTAATGTGTTGTTGTCCAACAGCAGCCTGGATTAGCTTCTTCATCGGTGCCATAGACCTTTGTTGTACAATGAAATATAAACCAGACACACCGCTCCACTGGATATTTCTTCATGACAAAATACATGGTCAGCAAAAACGTGTTTGTGTGTGTGTGTGTGTGTGTATTTCAGTCGCACACACAGATATCTCACATGCACGGTTTATCAGTCACTGTACAGAAAAGTTCTTTTGGATAACATGGCGCGAGATGTCTTAAATTAATGTCAACTGCAAGTTTTGAGTAGAGAAGATTCATCATTGGTGTAGTGATTGTGAATGACAATGCAGTTACTTTAAAAAAATGACTGATGGACTATAGCTTTCCCCAACACTAACACTCAATCTTATTGTCTAAAGCTTTAGATATTCTGGCTTTTAACAACATGTACTCTGATTTGGAGTCTGCTGTGCACATTGTCAACTGTACACTGTACATGAGAGGCAGTCTTGTGTATGACTCATGGGGAAGTATCAGATGACCTCAGCAGCTTTGACTAACCATAACAATAGCAGAACGTGTGGGGGAGAACGTATTGAGCTTGTCTACAACACGCCACATCTGCATACCTATCATGTATTTTGTTATATTTTCTGCCATGATCTCAACATTAACCTCTTTCAGAGTTGCTATGGCTTCTATTTATGTCATGAAAAACTGGAAGAAAAACCACTGTTGGTCAGGGACTATTAGACTAACAATTTAAATCCTCCAGACATACGCAAAGTACCCAAGGATGCAGGTATCGCAGCCATTGCCTACTTGTTGTTCACCAGCAAGTAATATAGGCCTAAAGCTAAAGTGTCTACTGGTTCATTTCAACTACTTCCTGCCAAGGTCAGTAGTTCATCATTTTCTGCAACCAGGTTCCCTTGGACTAAAAGCAAAGCCATTTCGTATATTTTTCATGGGGCCCATCCATATTTACATAGTAACAGCCAACTGTTGATTCATTGCTATGTGTTTTGGCTCTTCATGACAACTACCTCTTCAACAGATTAGAAACCACAAAATAAGATGAAACCAGCAGCAGGATGTGAATCATACAACTTGTTTGTGTGCGACTGCGCACGTGTCTCTTTCTGCACAAGCACAACAGAAACAAAACAAGGAGTCATGTAAAAACATTGCTCTAAAGTGAGATTAGTGGACAATAACATCTGCAGAGCTACTCAAAAACAGGTATTCGAGCAGTCTTATTTTGAAAATGCTGCACTGAGCTTTAAAAAGCCTGTCTCCAGATCATCTGTAGTTGGTGGCAGTCTGCTGACCAGCTCTCCACAGAGCTTTTCCTTTGGTCCAGTTTTTGGGCCGGATCCTTGCTGGGAACTGGCAGGTTCGGTAAACCAGGTTTCTCTCTCCACATGACAATATGTTATCAGTACTCGAGATTACAGCCTTTTATACAGTGAAAAAATAAAACGTCTAGTTTGTTTTGCTCTTCAACAGCTCAGTGAATAGCAGCTCCCCAAACACATCAGAAACCTGCTTTCAGTTGTTGAGTCAGGTTCTCTTCCTTGCACCCAGTGCGCAAAGAATGGCCTTTTATTGACACAGCTTGAAAAAGACTTGTCAAAAAAGGGAGTGATGTGAAGCAGTCAACCCTCCCCCACCCCAACACCCCACCCCCACCCCTCTCTTTCTATTCCCTCAGCTGAGGCCTGTTTGTCTCATGAGCTCTATTCTGTAAACAAGAATTCCTATAAAACCGCACAACAAGCAGTGGCTGAGCAAAAAAATACAATAAATAATAATACAAAATACCCAGGAGACAGGCAAAAGAGCATCCCTGTGAGAGCGACTGGCTAAAAATACATCCTTGCTCTGCCTCTTCAAGGTCACTCTGTCATTTTCATTTGATTGGAACACAGCAGTCACAACCATCTTCCTCCTGAGCTTCACTAACAAGCATGGCATTACTCTGCCAGTGATTGCTCAAACATCCTCCATATCTGAAGCAGTTATTATCCTCTTAGATTAATCTTGCTTCCTTACCCAAGCTAAAATACATGCCATTGTTGACCCAGTATAGTGGAAGACAGCAGGATGATTTACTGCAGATCTTGTGTTTGTACAATTAGAAGAAAAGCACATTCTTATTTAAAGATTAATGTTGTTCAGCAGACTCCCCCCTTTTCGGTGTTTATGTACAACTCGACATTGTGTAAAATACAAATAAAGAGAATGCGGTAGTTTGCAAAACATTTCAAACCTATTATTAGAACGAGAACATATCAAATGTTGAAACCTGTTTGTTTGTTTTTTTCTGTTCACTTTTAATTGGATCTCAGAAACATGTTTCTGAAAACTTGGGACATGGAGAACAAAGATTGGAAAAAGTTGCATAATGCTAGAAATATCTCATAATATATGAAGTTAATTTATAAGGAGTCAGTAAAATGAAAAAGAAAGAAAACCCAGCTGATCCTTTCCCGGGTAAGGATGGGGTGAGCCTCATCACACTGTGAAAAACTGCATTTAACATCTTGAGAATAATGTTTCTCAATCTTAATATGTAAAAAGGGTCAAGAAAATTATTTTTGGAAATCACGGACCAGCATCCTCAAGGCTAAATATGAGAGGGACCATCTGACATGTTATCAGTGCACAGTTCAAACATTACAATCTGTGATAATGTGGGGGTCCATTTACTTTCCAACTTACATCTGTCCAGGAACGATAATCAATTATACTATATATACAGGTTGTGCTGTGACACATGACAACATCTTTTAAAGGTAAGGTCTTGCTTATTTTTCAATCTTATGTCAAACCACACTCTGCACACATTGCAACAACATGGCTCAGTAGTAAAATAGTCCAGGTGTTAAATTGACCTGCCTTGCAGTCCACACCTGTCTGCCAGTAAAAATGTTTCGACGATTATAAAATGAAAAATACAACAAACAAGGCCCTGAACTTTTACACAGCTGGGATCATGCATTAAGCATGAATGGGAACAAAATTCCTAAACACTTAAATTGTTGTTGAAAGAAAGAGGTGATGCAGCACAGCAGTAAACATGTTCCTGTCACAATTGCCTTCAATTCAAAAATGAATATTTTTTTCAAACTTTTGATTTTTCTTTACATTTTACACAACAACTTAACTTTTCTGGAAGCGGGTTTGTATACTTCTGTGAAATGTTTTCAAAGCACAGAATTGCAAGGGATTTGACAAATGCTTTTCTGTGGATAACCTTGATATTTGTTTACAGTGGTGTGTTTGCCTTTTGATGCTCATCAGCTGGAGGTCATAGTCTACCTTGAGTTTTATTGAACTCATCAACCTGTAAATAAATGACTGGTTTGCTTGGCTGAGTCACTGTTGCCATAAGAGGATGTCGCTAATATTTCAAAGCTATGTGTAAATATTATTGTAGGAAAAAAGCTGCACCAGCTTAGAGACAAATAAGAAACGGCTTCTGAAACTGATCTTCTATCGAAGCCAATGTGTGCTGTCGACATCTGCGTTACCCATATGATCATAAAAGACTGTGGCATGCCCTGCACCATGAGTCAGAGGTATCGTCGTGTGGTGAGCGGTGCTTTCTCAGATAGTTCTCAAATGCTTGATACACATGTTGACTCAGGCATGCAAATTCACGACACTGGTGCAAGTGAAAAACAAGCCTTTGAGTTTCAATAAATCTTGAAAAAAATTTGCTGTTGTGTAGTTTTTAAGACTTCCTTATACAGGTGAAATTTGGCAGGAGTTAAACATCACTAGCATGTTCAGATATTCCCCAGCTCTTTGCATATGTGGCATGACTCGTGTTTACACACATACACACACACAGTGTCGCAAGCTTGCATTTGTACTTTTGGAATGATCGTGAAGTAAATTTTTGGTTAATCTATCACTGCAAAAAGTTGCCTTGAGCCAGCTCCCATGTACAGTATATAACTCTGATATTAAGGCAGCTCCTAGAAAGTGCTACAGCTACTGTGAGATAAGACATTTTTGTTTTTTTTCTGCCCCTGTACCTAAGAGTCTACACATTGTGTATTCACGATTCTCCCACTATGACAACACCCGGCCACAACTACAACAAAACACAATGTGAGGCTCCGTGTGTGGGCATGCTGGGAGGAGGGAAGCAAAGTTTCTGCATGGTAAGAAGACTCAGCCACCCCCATACAGCTTAGCTGGCTGATCCACACTAACTCGCAGCTGCTGGTGGTGCTGCTGCTGCTGTTGCTTGTTCGGTTATGCTTGAGCTAAGTCAACCACACAAATAATGTATGTGAGATAAGAAAAAGGAAAAAAAAACACTTTTCACAGATGTTTTTTGCAGAACAGATCCGGATATGTGACATGAAACTCAAATCAGAAAGGGGAAGCAGGCTGAGAAATGTGTTGGATAGATTGAAATAGTGAAACTGGTTGAATTCTGGTGACTTTTAAATGTAAATGGTTCGCAAAACAATTCCTATTCTGATCAAGAGAGTTTTTTTAACAAGTAGAACTAAGACCAAAGCGCCAAGCAAGTGTGAATAAACAATGTCATGTCAATGCCTAATTGCAGAAATAAAATAAAAACATACAAACATAAAATTTACAAGATTATTTTAACCACAGGTGATCCAATTCCCCCCCAAATGTTCAATATCTTATATGTACATATTTTTTATTTTTCCCATATATTAGGCAATTACATTTGATATGATGACTTGGTTGCATTAACCCCCGTCCTGAATGGAGACTACTCGTGCATGTTCTGAATGGATGTGAGCTGGAGATAAATAGACAGGCAGGGAAACATGGCAGGAGAGCACAGACCAGGCAGATTCATGGCCAGACAGTAGAAATCTGTCAGCCTCCTGGCAACGTGAGAGGACACCTGGAGGTAATGTAAGCAGCCCTCCTCTCTTCCCTCATGTCTCTCTCTCTGTGTCTTTCTTCTTTTTTCTCTCTACATCTCTGTACCATCCCCCTCCCACCCCCTCTTCGTGACTCATCAGCAGAACCTTAATCACCCAGGCACGCCCTCCCCCTCTTCTAAACGCCTTTAGAGCTGAGGTAAAAATCTGTGCTGATGCTCCTTTGCCCTCTGGTGGCTGTTGTGTTACATTGCAGTAAGACTTGTGGAGGAACAAAGACGATGTAGTGGGCCTCCTGTCTGCAGTTATACACTTTGTTTAATTTTTACCCATCTAAGTTAATTTACTAGTCACATTTACTGTAGCATGTGAAAGCAAATGTATGTCTACTGTGCATGGATGGATTATGAGGGAAAAGAGGCCCTGATCACAGGCCAATAAAATGTATGCCTAGCGTTCTTATTGGTCATCGTGTGGTAATTTTTGTTATCTCTTTCTAATAATTTTTTGTCCATTTTAGTAGTTTTTCATTTTTCCAGCAATCTTTTCCCCAAAGCCCAATTAATAATCCATCTATCCTACTGTGGTTTGCGAGGAGCTTTGACCAGTCACAGTAACCCTGTTCATTTTGAACGCATCTTTGTGGTGGATTAACAGATTAGCTGATAATGTTGCCGATGATTTGACACAAGATCCCAGTAAACAGAATAACTTCTTAGATTTCAACACCAAGTCCATCCAATAGTAGATGCGTCATAAGTCTAAATAACACATTCTTCTGTCACTGGCAGCACTCTTATCACATTCCTAGCAACTACACACAACAAAATGAAGCAATAAGAATCAATCATCAAAAGTCCTATGAGCACACTATTTGTGTGTGTGCTACTGAGTTATGGGATGACACAAGTCACAATAAAAGACCGTTTCTATTTAATACAATTTTCTTGCAAATATTCTCCACAATAATGGTAATATAGGAATGAGTTATACACAAGCAGCAGTTTGCAGAATATTCTTGTAACTAACTTCATCTGTTCCAAGGTTCTTGTCACGCTTGTTCTCTTATTATGATGCGCAGATTATACATTACATTATAAACACATTATATTATGACTCACTCTCAGATCAGTGCACATGATATTATGGTGCCAGTAAGAATTCATATTTAATTCATCAGAAACTTTCTGCATTTATTGTTCTGTATTGTTTCATTTTAAATTCTTCATAGATATCAGCAGAATCTCTTGTTCTGTTGGGGTGAAAAAATGCAGACGTGACAATTTATCAAGCAGGCAGAGCTGAATGAAACACTAATATCATGCATTTTGTGTTTTTGCAGCTTAACCCATACTAGCAAATAAACTTACACTAGACTGATTTTGACGGTTTTCAGTTTGTACAAATGTCAGTAAGATTTTTAATGAGGTTTTGCTACTTCTAAACTGGTTCAGTTTCACTTTGTGAAGTGGTAAAAGCAGGTAACATCCATTAAAAAAAGTTTAAACCAAATTGACTTTACCACTGCAACACATCAAGTGAAACAACCAAAAATAAAAGTTTAGTCAAACCATAATCATCAGCACAACTTACAGACCACACCATGCTACAGACATAGCTAGGTTATCAAGCCATCAGCAAAGACCTATTAGGACAGGACAAGCTAGGATCACAAGGTGGTCTACAAGAACTCATTAAGATCACACAACCTACATGAAGACAAAAAAATCAACTAGCTGCATGTTCATGTGTATGCGAAAAACAACCTTCACTATGGAAGCTCTTCATTTTACATACATACACATAAAGAAACATTATATATACATATGGTATGTTTGAAGCTGCACTTGCATCCTGATAAGATGGAAATACTACAGTAGCCCTACAGTAGGGACAACACCCATACAATTATGAAGCACAAACAAAAAGGAAACTTATTACAACACATAAAATGCAGATCATGTCATCCTAAAACCACTATTAGCTCACTTTATGTAGTCTGGATTTTTACAGGAGAAAATAATCATTTAGATTTAGAATATAAGGGCAGTTTAAGGTTTGAGCCGGACAACAACATCCTTCTGACAACAGCTCAAAGCAGCTGCATCCACAATGGAAGATTTGAACATGTCCCATTCAGACTTGTCTCCAGCCTCTCCCAGGATGCAAAAGAAATTAAACACCCTACACAACAAGGTCTCAGCCAGGTTCCCAGTTCACCCTCACTACTTGGGTCGGTTTACCAGATTTATGCAGAAGCGACTTCCACCATCTGATCCAGCTCACCCCCAGGTGGTGATTAACAACTCTTCTCCTCTTTTCATCAAACTGTCTAAGACATATATCTGTGAATCTGACCATACAACCACAAAGTCGATCATTGACATTGACTTTTGGTACCAAGTTCCTCTCATATACTCCCCTCCAGGTTCCTCAATCAGTGCCAATGTGTGCATTAACATCCCCGAGCAGAACTATGTAGTGTCCGGCCTGGGTCTTTTGTGTGAAGTGCTGACAGACGGCAGTTAGATCCTTCCCCCTCTTGTTTGCAAGGGAGGACTTTATCAAAGTGATGCTCAGCTGGGGACTTGTGAGTCCCCCACCCTCATATTTTTTTATTTTCTACCCTTGTTTTTTGACTTATCCCTTGTTTCCTCTAAAAACAAAGTTATAAGGGGTGGAGACTGGAACATCGCCTTTTAAAATGGGAAAGCATCACATCACTGTAATGAATTTTATGGCTGTTATTAATCGCATGACTGTTCATAGTTTGATGATCGCAAGCAATCACATATTAATACTACACTTTATCTGCTCAGAATTTACTGCAAAGGGGCTTTTTCATTAGTTTTATTACTTACTTATCAACATATGAGTGAAGAGGAGTACTGATGGAACTGGCTGAAAACAGAGGGAAAATTCATTTCACTCTACAACTGCAAAGTCACACAGGCTCGACATCTACCTGATTTAAATGTCAAATCTACATAAAACTCTGTAAATAATACATAGCTCTGACATTAATCACTGTGTCAGGGTTTAACAAAATGAAGAATATAGAACATTAGTTCTATCTCTGTTGTCCTCTGTCTGATATGATCCACATCTGGACAGGTAAAGCTGGCAGAGGGAAAGGACTGGTTTCTGGGGGTGTTTAGCCAACAAACTCACTATTGTTACCACATTTACTGACAGTGGATAGGAGACTGTGGGTAGAACTGACATTAATGTTTTTTTGCACATTAATATTTTTTAATATACATACGATGTATTCTGAGGGTTTTAATATCCCCTACACTTTTTAGAATTTTGCTGTGTGGCAGCCTGATACTACAATCATTCAAATTAATTTATTTCTTACTAAACACTCAGTTGTCATCATGACAAATTGAAAACAGAATGTTAGAAATGTCTGTACATTTATTCGCCCATATACATAAGTATTCCAACATTTTGCAACAACACATTAGTTCACATCCCTCCCATTTCTCTTGGTCATTGCTGAGAGGTTTCAAGTCCACCTGTGGTAAAATAAATGGATTGGACTTGATTTGGAAAGGCACACACCTCTCTATAAAAAGCCCACAGCTGACAATGCATACTGTATCAGAACAAAAGCCATGAAGTCAAAAGGAACTGTCTGCAGAGCTCAGAGCTCATCTTATATTGAAGCAGTTTGGCACAACAAGGACTCTTCCAAGAGATGGTCCCCCGGCCAAACTGAATAATGAGGGGAAAAGTGCCATAGTAAGAGAGTTGACCAAAAGCCCATTGGTAACTCTGACTATTGTCCAGATGTGGTGATAGGATGATGGTTCAGAAGGAAAACCATCACTGCAGCCCTCCACCAATCTGGATTGTATGGCAAAGTGGCTAGAGGGAAGGCTCTACTCAGTGGAAACATATGAAAGTTTTACGTTTACAGAAATTTACCGCAGCAGGGACTGGGAGACTGGTCAGGGTTGAGGAAAAGCTGAGTAAAGTACAGAGACATCCTCAAACCTGAAAACCTGTTCCACAGCACTCAGGACCTCAAACTGGATTGAAGGTTCACCTTCCAACATCTCAACAATCCTAAGCACACAGCCAAGAAAACACAGGAGTGGCTTAAGAACAACTCTGTGAATGTCCTAAAATGGTCCAGTCAGAGCCCTGACTTGAACCCTTTTGAACATCTCTGCAGAGACCTGAAAATGGCTGCCCATTTAGGATTCCCCATCCAACCTGACTGAGCTTGAGAGGATTTGCAAAGAATTCTAGAAAATCCCCCAATCCAGTTGTGCAAAGCTTGACATGCAAAAACCCTAAAAGACTTGAGACAGTAATTGCTGCCAAAGGTGCTTCAGCTACTGAGCAAAACCCCTGAATACATATGTACATGTGATATTTTAGTTTAGTTTTTTGTTTAACAACATTTCTAAATTCTGTTTTCAATTTGTCACGATGGGCTACTGAGTGTAGATTAATGAGGAAAAAATTTTTGCACAGCTAGTGTAGGCCAATCCAGGCCAATCCTAATGTAAAATAAGGTAGAATATATTGTTTGTACCTTTTGCAAAAATGTTAAATATGTTTACATTTACATTTAGTCACTTTTATGTAAAGAAACTTAAAAGGCAACAAAAATCTAAGTTGAGTCAATGTACAATTGCACGGTGACATCTAGTGGCCTTAATTAACATTACAGCAAGCCATGCTATTTAGCGCCTTCAAAGTCGTGGATGGTTCATAAAACACAAGACTGGCCTTTAAGACCAGTGTGAGAGAACTGTTGTTGTGGTTTATGTAACAGTCACATGAAGTCAGTCCTTATTTAACGTACTGCCACGTGTCATGTGACATGACATTGAGGAAGTCATGATTTTTAAGGCTGACTGCAATATTTTTATTAACCCTAACATCATTATTAAGTGCCCAACCCCTAACCCTAAACCGAACCACTCTTTGCACATTTTAAATCGCACATTGTGTTTTGGAGCAAAAAACAATTGTGAAACTGCCGCCATTTTAGCTCCATTACATTATTTTCTTTTCGGCTGTTCTCTTTCAGGGGTCACCACGGTTATTCATGTGCCTCCAACTATCCCTGTCCTCTGCATCCTCTTCTCTCACACCAGCTTACTTCATGTCATCTCTCACTACATCCATAAATCTCCTCTTTGGTCTTCCTCTAGACCTCCTGCCTGGCAGCTCCAACCTCAGCATCCTTCTACTGATATATTCACAGTTTCTCCTCTGAACATGTCCAAACCACCTCAATCTGGCCTCTCTGACTTTATCTCCAAAACGTTTAACATGAGCTGTCCCTCTGACGTATTCATTCCTGATCCTGTCCATCCTCGTCACTTCCAAAGTGAACCTCAACATCTTAAGCTCTGCTACCTCCAGTGTGTTTATCACACAACACACCTGTTTTCTCCACCCATTCCAACCTGCTTGCACTTGCCTCTTAACCTCTTTTTCACACTCTCCGTTGCTCTGAACTGTTGAATCCAAGTACTTAAAGTCCTGCACCTTCTTCACCTCTGCTCCCTGTAACCTCACCATTCCACCTGGGTCCCTCTCATTCACCCACACGTATTCTGCTTTGCTGCGGCTAAGCTTCCTTCCTCCCGTTTTCCAGAGCAGACCTCCACCTCTCTAGATTTTCCTCCACCTGCTCCCTGGTCTTACTACAAATCACAATGTCATCTGCAAACATCATAGTCCAATGAAATTCCTGTCTATCCTCATCTGTCAGCCTGTCCATCACCAGAGCAAACAAGAAGGGGCTCAGAGCCGATCCTTGATGTAGACCCACCTCCACCTTGAACTCCTCTGTCACACTTGCAGCACTACTCACCACGGTCTTACAGCTCTCATACATGTCCTGCACCACTCTACCATACTTCCATACCATACTTCTCTTCAGCTCCAGACTTTTTCATACAATACCACAGCTCCTCTCTCTGCACCCTGTCATACACTTTCTCTAAATCTACGAAGACCTTCTCTGTACTTCTCCATCCGCATCCTCAATATCTCCAAGTACACTTTCCTTTTTTACCAATGAAACACAGAGTACCCTTCTACATGTCTCCCTAATCACATTAGCTGTAGTTGTTCCGCTCCCGCTCTTATATGTCACCATGTGTTCCTGCTTCTTCTGAAGAAAGTATTGACTCATTTTCTATCCTTTTTGCAAAGTCTACCACCATCTGTCCTTCTGCATTCCTGCAGAAGTCCATCACATTCTCTTCTCTCCATCATGTCAACCAACTCTCTAGCCTTCCCTGTCATAGTCCTAACATTCAAAAACCCTACTTTCAGTCCTACAATGCTCCATTATAATGAACAGTATCTGCCATTTAACCTTTGTTTTCCTTTTAATTGGCAATGGTGTTTATCTATGAACATCTACAGCACACTTTTACTTTATGAGCAATGTGGAATCATCATTTATCAGTAGAATGTGAAGAATTCCTGCAGTTTAAGAACATGACATAATTTCAATGTACAGTTTTCTTTAAAACAAATTTAAGAAAATCTTTTTGGAGAGATTGATCAAGGATTTGTACATTTTTAACTATATCATAGGAAAAAGAATTTGTATTTTCTTAATGTTAGGTCAGGTGTTACATGGCATGTGTCAGACCATGTGACGTATCCCTTGTTCATTTTCGGCAGCTATTACAAATGACCTACTGTTTCATATGTCACAGGTGGACAGTCTCAAGTAAGAGTTTTTTTAAGTGTGTGATTCTGCATTAGATACACAGTGTGAGATGATAATATGGGGGCGTCAGTGTGCTAACTAGATAAATGAACATGAAGAGCCTTGATAAATCATAAAGTCAATGCTGATCAAAACAAAGATCAATCAAAGCCATGAGGCATGGCGAGCTGACAAAGCTTTTGAGTGTGTGCAAATATGCAGTAGTGAACAGAGCACGTTACCTCTTCCTGCTGCACTCGTGAAAGTTAACCTGTTGGGGCTTTAAAAGTGTCTCTCTGGAAAATTTAAGCAAACTTCAAGGGCTCTGAGAACCTTATTTATGACAGTTTGAGTTTTTGGAGATAAAACAGATCAGATACAGTGTATCAAGCTTGGTTTTAGAATAGAATAAAAAAATTGATAATAATCATAAAATGACAACTATATCAAAAACAAATTAATTATGATAAAATGTCCCATCACTGAGGCCTCTGCTGTGGTCAGTGTATCCAAGTTTATCTGCTGGCCAACAATGACTGTTAACACGATTGATTGTACATGTGTGCAGTTTTTTGTGTATCATAGGCTGTTTTAGTGTGTTGTTTTGGGCACCAACAGTATATACTTTCTGTGCATAGTAGTGTCAGATCTGCTGGAGCAAACAGTGCTCTCTCTTTCTTTTATGCACATCGGTGTCTCAGTCGTTGCCGTTGCTGCAGAAGTGTTGCCTCCAAAACTAGACAGCTGAACTTGCATCAAGCTTAAATATAATGGCAACCCCACTGTTATTCTAAGTATAGTATATGATAGTATAGTATGGTATATTATAGTTTAGTAAAAGTACATTTTGACCCTTGGCGCTTTGTCAAGCCATACAATTAAAAAACAATATAAATAAATATTTTGTAAATCTACGATTACACATCCAAATGTCAAATGTCATTGACATTAAGTAGCTTTACACATAAAGTAGCAACTGGAATATACCTCAAAGGTGTGAGCTATTGCATGGAATCGATGATAGCTCTTTCCTCTCCTTTTCTTTCCATCTCCCCTCCCTCCCTGTCTAAGGTGAGTTGTGTGCTATGTTATCAGCTAATTTTCTGATTGGAATTGAATGAAACACTGGAGAAAATAACCTTTAATACATTTATCATTTCCAAAACACTTTACAAAATATATTCTAATACTATACTTTTAACATACTCAATCCTTCTCAAGTCTGTCTGCTCAAGAAACAGCTTCTGCTGTGGCACAGCAACACCATTTGGACACACTATAAAAAACTGCAGTTCACCACAATACTTGAACTCATAATAATAATAATTAATGACTATTTGTTACGTTTATTTATGGTTATGATTACATATTTGGTTAATATTATTGTGGGACATTTGAAACATTTCTGAAAATATATTACAATTATGGCCTAACTGGAGTATAATTACAGTAATAAGTGCAGGTGAATATGGGGACTGGTGATTGCTCAATACATATTTTTGTATCATGATATTGCCAATTTCTCTATATTTTCTCATCCCTATTTGGTGAAGTACCAATGAAATGATACAGACCCTAATGTTAATCCTATTTTCAGTCCCTCTTAACAGCTCTGGAATACACACTTAACATTATTTTACAATTTCAAACTTTAAGGTAAAACCTAATTTAAATGGGAATTGCTTATACAATAATAATAGTATATATAATACATATTATTGCAGTTTATTTGGTTTTCTGTAATTGTAGTTTAAATATTTGATCCCAAACATATATTGAAATACATTATAGTGTAATTACTATTTAAAATACATTAAATTTGAAATTTTTTTAAAATGTATTTGTTTTTGTTCTTTGGGCTTATCCGTGAGTTCAGGGTCACCACAGCGGATCATTGTCCGCATGTTGATTTGGCACAGTTTTTACGCCAGATGCCCTTCCTAATGCAACCCTCCCCAATTTCTACCGGGCTTGAACCAGCACTGCACAGCTGGGATTTTATTGCTAATTTGCTGTAATGACCATTTGTTTTGTGTCAGTCATTAAATCAATATGCCCAGATTTTCTCAATAGCCAAAGATTACCACCTCTACATTTTTAAATGGATTTCTAAATATGTCAAGTAAAAACATTTTTTAAAGGGAAAAAACATATTTTTTTTTCTAAAATCCATGAAAAAGACTGGAGACCTGTCCATGGTGAACCCCACCTCTCACCTATTGACAACAGGGATAGACTCCAGCCCCCCATGACCCTAAACAGGAAAAGCTGTTACAAATAGTGTAAGGATGGATTTTGCTATTATTATCAGTTATTTATTTTTAGTTTTTAAATTATTACTATTTTTTAATTGCATCTGAACCTTTCAATTTAATTGATAATCCTGTTATGTTTCCTGTTGAGTTTTTCTGAATTTTGGTTACATTATTTAAAATGTGTTACATCGAGTATATGTATATCAGTGAAGTTACACTGGGGCACATTATTGAGAGGAATTTGGATTAATGAGGTAGAATATTAGAAGCTTCTCACTATAATTCAATACATATCATCAGAATTAGTGCAATGATAAAATGCAAGAAAAGGGAGAATAAAGGGGTAAAATTTTGAGAGGAGAGAAAAGGGGGCGAGAATGTAGAAAGAATAATTATATTAACAGTAATGAAAGTTATGAACACAGTAGGGTATAAAAATCCAGTACTTCCTATACAAAAAGACATGGCAAGGCATTACATTCTTTACAAAATGTAGCAAACCCAACATTTGTTAGCAAAGTAAATTCGTAGAATAAACATATGTAACGTGTAGAACACATGGTTGTTTCTGTTCCATATGGTAAAGTCACTGCTAAAAAATGGTGACTTTCTTTTTTAGGGTTTATTGTTGTAGAGGGTTCAAAATATGTTGTCATTGAGTCCTTTATCATTTCATTTGCAATAAAGTTTAAATGTTTGGCCAATATTGTGTATTCCAGATTTTGTGTATTTTTCATATACTTAGGGTACTTCATATACTATTGATTCCAATGGGGACATTGGGGACAGCTTTTACTTTCTTGTCAGTTGGGTGTCTAAGAACACTTTGACCTGTGGCTGGTTAGGAACAGGGATTTGTGCTGCCTAGAATATTGGTTGGGTCTTGAGGCCCAACGTAAAACATTTTTATCATGTGTATTTACTGCACATGATGGGATACAGAACACACTTAAAGTACAGTTAAAGTAGGAGGAGTTAGAAGTTAATTTTTGCCCCGGGGCCTCTTGTTAATTCAATTCAGGCCCTGCACCAAAGCTCATTTGCAAAGAACGAGTTTAGCCTCATTTATTAAAGTCCATTTCTTTTTCCGTTTCATTTAGTGACTAAATCAGTGGAATGCACACAAGCACATTGTCATTGACAAAGGAAGTGAAGCAGAAGACTGAGCAGAACAATCTGTGCAACTGTGACACTTCACCTTCAGAGCTTCCCATTCAGCATAATAAGGGATCATAATAGCAGTGTGAGCACATTGTAAGTACATAAAAATCCCTCTAATCAGAGCCACTGTCCTAGAGCTGTGTTCTATATAATGATTTACTGTTAAACAGCCACTTGAGGTCAGTGTTGATCTAAGTTAAGAGCCTTTTGTTTCCCAGGTTGTGTGGACGTCCTGAATCTGAGGTCAGCACATGCCGGCCCATTCAGTGACCTCAGTGAGAGCAGGCCACATGCTGCTCCAGCCTCAGCAGAGCCAGAGCAGAGATAATAGATAATATGATAGGAAGTGTTAGCAGTGACAAACAGATAATGCCTGCAACAAAGGCTCTCTGAAGCACAGAGCACTGTCAACACAATAGTTTCTATGCAGCTGAAAACAATAGGATGAATTGCTTACAATAATCCAGCAGTTACTGTAACAAATATGTGAAATAGGATTTTGCTGGAGGGAAGAAATAGATTACACCATTTGGTTTCATGTCATCTTTGTGTATTCATGGAAATGGGATTTCAATCCAAATGTTCCATTTGTGAAGGTTAGTTTTGTTTGTACAGATGTCTACATTGAAAAGAAGATCTCTGAGTATAAAAGAGTTTTTTCTCTAATTGGAATTCTAGTGAAAGAAATCATGAGTAAATCTGTTTTTCATTGAAACACATTAAGAAACCTCTTACCAACCCAGCCAGGGTGTTTTCTTGTCTTACATCACATGCTTTATTGTTTAATCTAGATCCATTGCTCTAATTCAGATTATACTAGAACTGTTGGTTGACATCCATCCACAGCCCAATCAAAAAATAATGACACTTTAATCCTTGATGGAACTTCAATGTGACTAATATGTGCATAGTTTTACTATGTCAATTTCTCTTCATCAATTCTTTGTTAATGTTAAATGGTAGGATCATAATTTTAGAGAGAAGTAAACGAAACTATAACAGAAGCTGTAACATTGATTGCTAGTTAAGTGAACACATGCTCTATGACTTAGTTGTTTCCAACTTTTAAACAAGAATTTTCTAATGAGGTTTAAATATGCACTTGATGACACACGTAACACTCTCCTATAAATTACGTTCTTAGCAACTTAACTGCAACTGCAATTAGGTTTTGAAGAAAATGTAATCACTGATTGAATTATGCTCTGATGCAACATTATTTTTAATGAATGAAGCACTACACTTTTACATTAAAGTAAACTGAGTCTCATAAGGGCGATTGAGGTTGACGGTGGGTGTACAAAGCCCACGACTGTAATACTAGAGACTCAGGGTTGACTCTAGAGTCCTGTCTGCGATTTGGTTAAGCTTTGAGAAAGGTTGATCTTTAGTTTCAAATCTAACACACTAGAAACATACAGCAGATTTTGTACAGCAGAAATATATTTGAAGAAATACATTGTTTGGGAACATGTTATTGGTAAGAAAACTTTCATTAATTAACAACATACTCTCATTATGTTATCATACAACATAATCCAGTTGCAACAGAAACATTTTTGTAGTTGCAATTGAGTTGTGTAGTTATAGGTTCACATACATGGTGTTGTGATGAGGCTAATGATGACCAGGCAAAAGATCAGATCATGCTGATCAGTCAATGGTCCAGGTAGAGGAAATGGAAAGAAAGACATCATAAAAAAATACAAATACATTTTATATATATGTGGGTGTGTGTGTGTGTGTGTGTGTATGTGTGTTCAGACTTCTGTAGCTAGCAACAATCTGCTCTTTGCCTTAGAAGTAACGTTGCCGTTATCGGTGGAGACGTTATCAGTGGAGAAAAGAGAAAACTGCCTTTTAAATTCTTTAAATGTTGAGTTTAGATGCAATTACATACACAATGTATTTATGGGCAAGCCAAAGCAGACAGTTCAGAAAAGGTATAAGACACAGGTCACAGCTGGGTACACTTCTTTTAATATATGAAACAAGAACTGCCGTTCACGGTTAAGGTTTTTGTTAATGTCACAAAACTAAGGTTTTCTACTTTAAGGTAAATTCTCTATTGATCCCCAATAATAGTAACCTGGAATTACGGCGTAAGCAGATATAAATAATCTCATCACAAGACATGTGAGGAGTGACTGTGAGGTCTTGGGACTTGTGAGTTGGTGAGTTAGCTACTTATTGTGCCCAGGGGAGAGGAGAGTCATTGACCCGTGGACAGTCTTCCTCCAGCAGCAGCTCACCTTGCATATTATCACCCAAGTGAGTCATCAACAGCACGTCAACATCACTAAGCTTCTTCATGCCAATCTTCCTATTGCTTTTTTAAAATCCCACTGCGTGCCACGTTTGAGCAATTGCCTCCCTCCCTTTCCTGTTTCTCTCTTACCTTATTTTCCCTTATATCTCTCACCTCTTTGTCCCCCTCAACACACACACACACACACACGCCATCCTTTCCTTCCCTGTATGCTTCCATTACATTCTGATGAAAAATTTGGAGGTCTGCCAACAGTGGTATATAACTGCTGTGTGTGAATGAGGCTGATGTGTGTGCGCGCATGTGTGTATGTGTGTCTGCATAAGTGTGCACAAGTAAGTGTGTAGATGCAAGATGCTGGTGTGTATGTGCACAGTTTCTTTTGACTGAGTTCAATTGACAACTGAAGGGAGGAATTATCAAGAAAGGTGTGTGTGTATCTGGACAAATGGATGAATGGGCAACTGGGCTCGCTGCTTTTACAGCCTGATTTGTGTGTCTGCGTGGATGAATGTGAGAGAGGGAACGCGTTGAAAAGAGTGAAAGAATGCGAGAAAAAGTGGCGCTGGATGGGTGTTGTCTTACAAGCAACAACAGCACATTGCAGAAAGAGGCATTTTCAACCAATTTATTAATCCTTTTAGGCGATGTTTCCTGTTCAGAAATGCAAATTGAATCAATCTGAGTCTGACTTTTAAGACTTTCAAGTGGGATTTAATTAGAAGCCGAGGCGCACAGTTTTAATGAGAGAGGGGGTGGAGAGAGAAGGAGAGACAGAGAGGGAGAAAATGGGGGGAGAAGGAGGGGAGTTGGTGTTTTAATGCTGTTCCTACGGGATCAGGGTGAAGGACACATAAACCCAGTGCTGACGGCTTTCTTAAAAGAAGAAATCGTTCCATCCGGCCATCTGTCCATCCGTCCCTGCTGCCCTTCACCTTCAGCTCAGCTGTTTATGCCCAGGGAGGGGTTGGGGCTCGTGGTCTGTTTGGTGACACTAAACAACACCCGATCCACTACAAACCCACACATTGCCCTTAGCTGAAAAATCTCCCTACTTCTTCTGCCAGTAGTTCTACAATCTCCATCTCTGAATCCTTTGTCCTTTTGTGTTGCTGTTATTTACTCCAATACAATTTTTCTCTCCTCCTCCTCCTTCTCCTTCTATTCCTTGCTGAGATGCTCTAACCCTCCCCATCATCCTCCCATCATTTTCCAAGCCTTAAGCTGACTGAGCCTCCCAAAGCCATCAGGTCTGATTGTCTGATCTCGAGGCATCGAGTCCGCCGGCTGAAATGAAAAATGAGGATTCCTCTCAGCCTCTATTTTTATTCTGTTTTCATTCTCTCTTTCATCTGTCTCTCCTCAGTCTCCCTCCCTTTTTTCTTTTCCCACCTCTCTTTCACACTATCACACACACACTACTTTGCTAGCTCTTTCACTCATGTTTCTTCACCTTTTGAGGCCTTCCTTGCGCTTGCCAATCTCACCCCATCTCTCCCCTTGTTTCCGTTCATTTCTGCCCTCCGTCCTCTGCTTGGTTGACTGGCAGCAGCACTCGCACAGGAATTTGTGAAGGTTGCTGAGAAAAAGCAAGGAAGCAGAAAACATTGGGTAACGCTTAAATATTACAGCTTGGAAATGTTCTAATACTACAGCCTGCAAACAAGCAAATATTTTGTAAATATGTGATACAAAGGAAATACTACAACAATATAACATTTTATTTACCCGTTTACTATTCTATAGTGTAATTACTATCTAAAAATTTAACTAGGGTCATTTTATTTTGCAGCTTACATACTCTCTAACTAGACTGTAATTAAAACATTTAGAGCTCAACAATTAAATATTTCTTGATTTAGTTCATATAGTTGGAGGCATGTGTTCGCTGACAGTGGTTTTCAGAGGTGTTCATAAGTCTATGCCGTTATTTCCACGTCATGTCTGTTGTTAATGCAGTGCTGCCTGAGGGCCTGAGGATCACGATCATTGAGTATTGGTTTTCAGCCTTGCCCCTTGCATACGTGGACTTCTCTGGATGATGAATGATGATGAAATCCACAAATTCTTTCCACATTTAGATGAGAAACATGCTCAAGGTGTTGAACTCGCAGTCTTTCCAAGCCTCACCCAGTCATGATTTTGACCTATTGCCAATCAACCTTAGTAGCTGTGATATGTCTCAAGGAGATGGTTACCCATCAACTGCAGGGTCAGACGTTCGAGGCCCAATTCCCCCTGGCTATATGTTGAAGGGTCCCTGGACAAGACAGTGAACCCCGTAACTGTCCGACCCCAGCCACTGAAGTTAGACAACCCAGTGCAATCCGGCAATCCAGTCAAAATCCTGGCAAAAATTGCAGAAAGGTGTGTGTCATCTTACATTACATATCTTGTCTTTATACAATATAGATCTATCTACATGTCTGCATGGATTTCCTTTAAGTTCCTTCAAAGACTGGCTATCTGTCTCTACATGCCTGCCACTGTGTCCAGGGTCTAGCCCTCCATCCGGTGTCAACTAAGATTGGCTCAAGCCCCCACAACCTTTTACAGCAGTATTCATTACATTTCTCCACAAACCAGTCAAGCTGCAGTTGATTATCTGTCCAGACTTATATTCTAATCAGTTCATCCATTAGTCTAATAAGCCATTTTATGCCAGATGTCATAAAATTCCCTTCAGGCATTTCTCGAATATATTGTGTTGAGAAAAATAGAACAGACAAGTGGTCACAGTAATCTTCACCTTCAATGACCAACAGTTCAGTTTTAACTTAAAGTAAGGTCTACATTTGCATCAAATTTGACATTCACTTTTAAACCTTGTACTTGAATATTATTTACAGTAGGTACCAGATAATCATTTAATAGCTACACTGTATACCATGAATAATTCCACATGCTGCATTGGGTGAAGCTGTACTAATTACTGTTCTTTATGTACCATTTCTTTATGTTCATTATGTGAGTTCTTACAAAAAATAAAACTCTTCTCTAATACCACAAATACCATTGAGCTTGTTTCTGCTCATCTGACATTGTGCCTTTCAGTTCACTGTGACCTTGCACCTGATAATTACAGCTCCAGCATCATAATAATGCCCTAGGAAATCAGTAATGCTTTACAGTAATGTTATTATTTTGTCTGATAGTAACAGATTTTTCTCTTTCTTCAATTAAATTCTTCTCAAACTAAATTCCAACCTGATCCCTCAACCTGAGCTTGGTTCTATGAGAAATGGCAGTAAATATGACTCACTGTGGGTGGAAGTAACCGTGCTGCTTTGATCTTACTGAGCAAAGAATTGAGAACAGCAATCAATCACAGGAGAGACAACTGGTTCATAACTAATTTTTGAAGGGAACAGAGGATGCAGTGATTAACTACACTGTGTCATGGAAAAATATGTGGTGTTATGAGTTACTTGTCCCCAGGAAAATGAGTAATGACTTGTTATAACATTTTTGAGTTAAGAGACCAACTCTAATTGCATTACAAAGGAAATTTAAGACAAGATTTCATATCTGAGCTGTTGTAAAACCTTATGGAGCAAAACACTGACATGGACCTCTCAACAAAGTTAGGTTTAAAACATGTCTGAATACATTTAAATAATATTCATCCCATCTACTTCTGATTTGATGGACATGCCACAGTCTTATTGATGACTTTATTTTGTTGCCAAAATAATCAACTGTTTAGGTGATTCATTCACAAAAATGTGGACAACTGATCAGCAATTTAATTTACACTTGAGACGTGAGAGTCTCAGACCTACTCTTCCACCGACTCAAATGTGAGGATTGGGAGCTTATTATTTTAAAATTACGTTTCTATTTTTTGGTTTTGTTGTGTATTTGTGATTAATTCTTAACACTTTATAACTAATACAATTACTCAATTATAATGAAAAACAACTGAGAAATTATAAAATGGGGTTAATATTTGTTATTTTAGTATTGTGAAATGGATCAATACTAAATTGCTGCTTATGGGAACCTTTAACCTGATCTTATCCTATAAATTATTTGAATGGTATTCCATTCAAAGTGTTTAGGAATATCTTATTATTAGATTTAGTAGAATTAAAGCTACATGGAGTAATTTTTTGGCCACGTGGGGCAGCGGGCAAGCTGTAAACATGACATGAACATACTAAATTATTAAGTTGTTGTGGCTGGCATTAGGAAACTGTTGGCTTTTTAAAACATCCAACTGGTGGAGCAATATCAGCACGTAACCATCTGAAACAACTGGCTCTTTAGCTGGTAAATACTACCCCATATTCACCAGTTTGCAGGAAAGTTTTTGTTGTGTGCTGATCAGGTAGTATGTAGTGGGTTTATCACCAATGACATGAGATATATCTGATTAGCAATGGTGAACTATGCGAGATTTCTAGCCAAAATTATGGTGTTATGACTAAGCATTTTGTAATTAAGAAACATGTCAACAATGGCAAAGATGAATAAAATAATCTAGTTACAGATTGACAAATATTACCCGTAACCCAGTAGAGATAATTTATGTTTGGTTTTTGTTTCTCTAATTTAAACTGTGATAAATAACAATAATTTGGAGACATTTTCTATTACTCATTATTTTCTAATGAGAGCAGATGGAGTGGAATCCAAAACACTGGGCTAATATGGCTAAAACGCTGAACGGAGCTAAGGGGATAAGTCTCTGTTTTTGGAACTCTCTCTTTGGAACTACAAGGTAATTCCTTTTACATTACACATTTTTGATCTGATGTAAGTGGATGTAGCTTTAAGGTGATGGTGTAAATACAGTTTCAGAGGTCTTTACAAATGTAGTTTTTGCTAGGTATTATTGTGGTACTGTAGATCAGCTGGTGGTGTGTAAGATACAAAGAGATTGAGAGTGTGAGGACCTGAACTGAAAAGTGTCCCAGCAGAAATGTAAGAGGCAGTCTGGAAGTTGAGTCATGGCAACTGGACTTCTTTCTTGTTAACCATTCAAGTAGCTTCTTCTGAGAAGCCATGTTTTCAGATATATGATGTTCTTACATTTTTCCATTCCCATTACCAGGTCCCCTCACCCGAGACAAACAAAAGAATAAAATATGTGAAGGACCAGGCATATGTGCTTGCTCTTGTCTTTGTCACAATGCACAATGCTTTTGTTGACCTCAAGTTCACCCATGGTACGAACAATGCTTTAACAATCAAGATGCACCACTTATACAACACCACGTACGTCAATTAGGCATTTGTCTTTCTCCAGTCTCTTGACAGTTACATTTTATCTCACATATCTGCTCTTATTGTTGAAATACTTGAACATTATTAAGGTCCTGCTGAACTCAAATGACCCAGCGACTTGAGATGTAAAACCCCTTGTTTATGGAGGGAAAGCAAATATATGGCAGAAAAGCAATGGATACCCAGAGGGAAGATGTGATGAAGAGTTTCTTCATGGTTCCGCAGCTCTTATCGATCAGTGAATCTACCCACATGCACTTATTTTTGCCAGATATCAGCTTTGATCACCTGAGCACCTGTTCTCAAACATATCAACACATGGAGGGGAGGGGAGGGGGGTGGAAAGGTTCCTTTCTGGTGGAGATGGTAAGATAGAGATAGAGATGGATAATAAAGACGATGGGAGAGGGAGAAGCTTTAATGAATTAATGACTGTTCTCACGACTAGATGCCTCCTCTCTCAGGCTCAGACACAGCCATTGAAATAATAAATAAACACATGAATAAGTGAAGAGGCCTGGATGAAACGGTACTCCGAAGGGGGAGCTGATGGGGGGAGCTGGTGGGTGGTTGAGAGAGGGGTGGTAAGGCAGATAGGCACGCGGTAAGCCTCTCTGGTGATTTGCTCCAACATCAAGCAGCTGGAGGTTACTGAAAAATTTAGCGATGCGCGGGGAGCTGGTGAATGCTAATAGCGTAGACTGACTTGCCCCCTCCCATTACTCCCCACCCCCTCCTTCACAAATTCACTCTGTTGCACTCGGACCACCTTCGGTCTCTGTTGACCTTGCTCAACGGCGAGATCGAGCAGCCACCGGCATGCTAACGAGATGCTGGCTTTGGCTGTGCAGGACTGCCAGACGCTGCAGGGCACTGAGAGGGCAAGTAGGGGCATCCAAATGACATGTTAGCACGGGCTAACAGAAGTGGGCAGGATGCCACTCCTTCAGCCCAATGAGGTGTACTCTATCAGCTTCTATTAGGGAGAGAAAGAGATTGCACTTAACAAGAAGGCTGTTAATGAGGAGTTTCATACTTCAATACATGTTGCAAAAGCACAGGAAATACATAGAGATGTAGTGAAAGGTGCAAGTAATCAGTTTAAAAATGTACTGTAGATGTATTCAATAAACATCATTTATACTACTACAGACAATGCTGCCTGAAATCTGTACATTGCCTTCTGAATTTGTTGCATAATAAGGAATGCCTCAAACCTTGCTGCTTTATGTTAAAAAGAATGACGTGTGCAGGCTGACAGTAAAGTTATTGTAATCAAGGCAAATAAAGGCCACTGCATGCTTATTGTGGAAGGTGGAGGTACAGATTCTAAAAACCTCGACAATTAAAGCCCTCAATTATGTTATCATGGCTGGTCTGTGGACTGACACATGCTTCTCAAAATCTGAAATGTTGCAATTTGCAAAAACAACCCTGCACGGCTCCTTGTTGATGATTGGCTCATCGGTTATGTGTGCTGTATGACATTTACACACAGAAAATGTAAATGTTTTAAGCAAGCCCCAAGGATCACCTCTGAGCACTGAAGCAATTTTAGTGTAGTGCCAACAGTGGTGCTGCAACTTACACTTTGATTACATTATGCACAACGGTCTCTAACTCTTTTTTCCCTTTTCAAAAGGAGCAGTGAAAAAACTGTCAAAACATTTTCCTGATTTTCACAAATATCTTGAAATTATTATTATGATTGAGTCAAATATCAGCTCTACAAGGTTATGTTATTTTATCCTCATTCTCCTGTGTGGGGAGCCAACCACCACAAGTGAAGGAGGTCACTGGTCCATATGCTTTGTGGCCCAAAGAAGCAAAAGTGTGAGGATTATCTGGGTAATTTTAGACTGGAATAAAGAAGACTATGCGAGCAAATCAAGCAACGGCATAGCCATAGAAATGTTTTTAGATTTTAAACACAGGACCAGCCTGTAGGATAAGCACCCTAAGTGGTAATCTAGGGCCCAAAAGGTCAGTGGTTTGAGTTGCCACTAGAGAGCTTTTTTCTTATATACTTGTAGCTTATCATCCTGAACTTGTGCCAGCCACAAATCAGTATGTTAGCTATTCATGTCTCCAATGTGTGTGTGAGAGAGGGACAATGCACACAGAGTGCTTAATATCTTTATTAATCTGCAGTAAATTTATTAACCTAAATCAATTTCTGCACAGCAAACATCTGCGACAACAAATCACAATATTTGCTTCTGGTATTTTACATTAATTCTCAACATTTCCTAATTAATGAAATAATATGTTCAGTAGTAGCATTATTGCAAGCATGAGGGGCAACATTTCTTTGCCCTGTGTAGACGTGTTTTGATTTGACAGAGCACGATGTCTGAAAGTTCTGTACATGGACTGATCCTGGTTTCTGAGCACAGAGACATCAAAGTGACTTTAGAGGAGGTCCTGATTATTTCAGCATGAAATTAAGGCCAAGACTGGATCTTTGGGAGTTGAAGTGCTGTTAATAAGGCCACATAGACCAAATGAGTGAAAGGAGTTATTCAATGGTTTCCTGCTTTTAAATTCTCATCATTACATAGGTTTGGACCTCCCCCTAAGGGTATTCCTGGCCACACTCCTAGAGCCAAGAACCAATCACAGGTATCTTAATGCAGAAAACACACCAAATACATAAATTATTTGTTATCAATGGGATCTATAAGTTACTTAGAAAAAAAAGCTTCATGCAGAAACAAATCACAATCATTGCTGGTGTGTCTGGTGGTGGCAAATATGTATAGAAAATAACTTAGTAGCAGTACATGCTCAGTGCAACACATCCCCAAAACTATATATTCAGTTTTTGTATGAGTATGTCTAAAACTATTGGCAGACCCTCCTACCAGCCATGATGTTTTATTTACAGGGCAATGCTGGATTAATTAGAAGTATGTAGCCAAGCTAATGTCTTTTGGAAGAGAAAACTAATTCAGTCAAACCACTGACTTTGTGCTTCAACTTCGGTGCAGTGGATTACTTGAAATGTGTGCACATAGTTTCCTTGTCCAATGAGGGATTATTACTAACGTTTGATGTGCATTCACTTATAATTTGAATAGCAAATAAACCAAAAATCTAGTTGTCTGTGTTATGAATGCTCATTTTTTTTGCTCTTTGGACTTTGTCACAATTTTCCCAAGTTTATTAACTATGGTGTATACAAGGTGATAATAATGAAGGGAATCAACTGCCAACACTGCAAAAATAAGAGTTGTAATAATTACATTCAACCACATATAATACAGAATACACTGCACTGAAAATCTTATATTGTTTTCGCATGCATCAGGTCAGCCTCAGCTCCACTCTACTGATTTGTCTGTCATCAATCCAAAAACCTCTGTGAAGCTGTTTTAATATTGATGCCCCCTGTTCAGTAACATCATATTGGGAAAACAGTTATCTTTGATAAGATTAAAGTTGAGGTTGACCACCTCCTGCTATTTGACATATATCACAAGCTTGGTGGGTAATGACTCTTGGGAACTCAGAATCAAAAACAAAGTCATTTCTAACAAGGTCTCAGCTGACACCTCAAGAAAAGGAAAAGAGGTCCTATTTCCATCTTTCTCGCTGTAACTTGCTGTGGTTTACAACGAGAATATTCGTTAAACACAGTTTTGATGGTGCCAGTGTTAGAAGTTTAGTTACATCTCAGAACTACTATATCATAATATAAAGTACATACAAAAACAGACTTATTGTTAATTGATAGGAGAGTTGATCCTAGTGAATCAAAAAACCGTTTGTTTGTTAAAATACTTTTTCTAAATGCAATTTTTTTGTTAGGAGAAGAATTTAGAAGACTGCTTGTTTGGACCATTTATGGGGACAAATCCTTTTTGTGTAGGAATGTATTATTATTGAAGCGTAAATTACTGTAACAAAGCATTAATATGTTTGGGCCAGTAAGCTCTCATCAGAGGAAGGGAAAAGCTGATGACCCTTTGTGACAGTTCGCTTTCCTTCATTGAATCCTCCGCAGTCTAAGTAGTCTGTCATTTTCACTCTTATTTGGGAGTTATGATGCCATTGACTCCTTTTTGAGGAAATAATAGATGAACTTTGAGCAAATGTGGTCTTTTCTGACGTTTATGAGGGAGAGAGAAAAGCTCGTCAGAGAGAGCTTTTTGTTTTCGTTGGGGATTTCTTCTCATTTGACCCTAATGTGTCTCAATGCTGAGTCACCTAACATAGATCTTGATGTTTTCTTGAAGGCCTTGCATTGTCACTTTATGGGATAATTCAAAAATGCTACATTAACTACGTTTTGCACTTAAAAAAAATGCCAAGTGACAGTGGAAATTGAGCAAAGACACAGGTACAAGTCATATATTCTATTTTTGAAGACAGGTGAAACGTTTCTTTAGGCGTCTCTTACTATAATGTCCTTGTCCCCAGCTCTGCTCCTCCTGGCCCTAAGGCCTGCATTGCCCCCTGGTTTCAGTCCCAGAGCCAGGATGCTGACAGACTGGTTGGAAGGCCAAGGGCGCCGCTGAGGAGCCCCGGTGACATGATTTACGGGCAGAGCTGCTGGGGTTGCTGGGCGACGTCTCGCTGCGGTCCCCCGCCACTATAATCGGAGCTGCACGTCCGGCTCCGAGGAGTCTGCCCAGGCTCACATCACTTCCTCCCCCTCCTCTTACTCCTCCTCACCCCAGTCCCTTGCCAGTTCAACGCAACAACGCACTCCCCCTGGCCTCTCTTCTGCTTCTTTTGCACCACACTGAGGCATTGTGAGGAGAGAAGGCGGAGAGGCTCACAACAATGCTAGCTGTGTGATGAGGGCCACTCCTCTGGGGTGAAGACACTAAGGCGCACACACAAACATAATAAAAGCATGCACTCAGGCACACATATGCACACACATATAGATATGCATGTAAAACATAAAACAAAGAGCAACACCAACACAATAGCACTGTGCTGTCTTGCCTTCCACTGTGGTGTGGATTTATTGGCTTGTGTGTGGTGTGCAGCGCCATCCCTCTTGTAAAAGCGCATTGTCTGGGCTCCTCAGAGCAGGAGCTCCAGTGTTCTGGCTTCTCTGAATCTGAGACTCAACACCTCCACTGCTTTCCTATCCGCCCACTATAATCAGAGGAGAGCGCTGGGAGCAACTTGGAGCCTGGCTGGCTGGCTCGGCTTGCTCCAGAGTGCTGGCTGCGAGCGAGGTCATCTGTCCAGAGCACTGAGAGTCTCCAGGGAGGGAGAGTTAAAGGGATGCAAGGGGCTATTTGAGGAGCAATGGAGGATAAGGAACACCCTGTCTTAAAGTTGCACTGAGCAAGGTTTTTTATTTACCATATCTGACTTTTTAAAGTAGTAGTTCACTTTATATTTTAAGAAATGAGGAAGTGTTTAGCCTAGCTTAGCATAAGACTGGAAGAATTGGAAAAAAGTTAAAAAGTTGGAGGATTTCTAAATCATTCAATTACAGCGCAGATGAATCAGTATCCTGGCCAAAATCTACACCAGAAAGACAAAAGAATATTCTTATCAATTCTGTGCAAAGGTTATTTAAAAGCACAAGTCAGAGAGTGGATACAGGTGCATTTTCAAATCCCTGTGTATCTGTTGGAGTATAGTTAAGTTATCATTAGGAAATTATGGCACACGTGGGTTCTCTGCAACAGGCATTGGATGGCACGCAAAGGTAAAAGGAGTCCTGCAAAATATAAAGAAATCCTGAAGGAAAACCCAATGCAATCGTAAAGAGAATGATGACCTGGGAAAACCTTTGTTTTCCAGCAAGAAAATAGGCCCAAGCATACAGCCAAAACTTGGGTTGGTCACATGCTGAAGTGTCCTTTACAAGACATTGTATCCCCAACAGGAGTGCCATCATCCTTGTGCAGCTTTGTACAGTAGCCGGACTTCAAAAGGGCTGTTTACTCATGTGGGCAGCACATTAGTGGAGTGGTTAGCTCTGCCGCCTCACAGCTAGAAAGTCCCCAGTCTAAAACCACCAGCCAGCTGTGGCCTTTATGTGTGCAGTTCGCATGTTCTCCCCATGCTTGCATGCTTTCAAAGTCCGGTTTTCATTCCAGAGTCCAAAGACATGCACGTTAGGTTAACTGGTAACTCTGAATCATCCATAGGTGTGAATATGAGTGTGAATGGTTGTCTGTCTGTGTATGTCTTTCTGTATTGGCCCTGAGAAAGACTGGCAGCCTGTCCAGGGGGGACCCTGCTTCTCGCCCCAATGACAAATGGGATAGGCTCCAGCTTTCTGCAATCTGAAACAGGATCAGTACTTACAGATAATGAATGGATTGAACCTTACAGCTTTAGCTACTAGTAATTTTTTGTATATTAACTTATAAATGAAACCAATAAATGAACCAGTTGATCTGACCCAGCTAGTAAATGATGATGTATTATTAGGGTTTAACCAGCTGTCAGTACATATTCGAGTTAAAATATGTTTAAACTTTACCAGCTGTGCTGGTTTTGTTTCAGACTCGGTTGCTAGGTAACTTTATTTTTTTTAATTACCATAACATTTCTTTTCATCTTTGAGAGAAGACTCAACAGTACACTTTCAGTGGTGTTTATATAGTACTACATAGTTTTCTTCGAGAAGTACTTGCACTTCTGTACTTTAAGTACATTGTTGAGCTTGTACTTTTTCAAGTTAAGTAAAGAATTGAAAAGTAATGAAGTGGAGAAAGTTCTACATGAGTGAAAATACAAAGGTAAGTAAAGGCTTTAAAAATACCAATATCCAAAACATAATATATAAGTCTGCATTTTATATTCAAACCCAGCAGACAGTGACTGACATTTCTTCCTCACTTTAATAAGATCATGACCAGTATTGGCCAACTATGGCTCTGACCCCTGTTATGCAATCTATTCATCTGACGACCTGAATTTTCTCCAGTGATACAGCCAGAGAGGCACGACTGTGATCTTCCATGCACAAAAACCCGAAACATAGGAATGGAGAGGGGAGAAAAGAAGAGCTGTGTCAGAGCTGTCTGTGCTGAGGGCTTCAACACTGTCAACAACACTGAGCTCTGATGGAACCAGGCCGACTAACACTGCTGCTGAGGTGTGTGTGCGTGTGTGTCCACATGGGCGTGGGTGTGTGAGAAGCGATGGAAGCAGAGAAAGAGATTTTTTCTATGTTGTTGTTGTGATAGAAGGCTGTCACCATAGAGCCTCTCATCACTTTTCAAAGGAGAACAGATTCTTCTCTAAGAATATGAACCCACTTTTTCTGCATGCTCTAAGCATTATGAAACTAGTTAGGAACTCCCAACTATGTCCTTTACTCTTCATCATCAATCATCTTGGTCTTTATTACACACACGCACACACACACACACACACACACATACACATATACACACACACACACATATTTAAACTGTGTCAGGAGTCCAAAGTGTTGAGGTAATGACTTACACGTGTCCCTATTAAGGATCTGGCACATGGCGGGGAACTTTCCCACACGTCCATAATTGATATTAATCCCTGCTCTTTGGTGTGGCTCACGGGAATGGTCGGAGAAGACGCTAATGCACACAGAATGGCACATTCCCAGACCTTGTAAAAAAAAAAAAAAAGATAAAGATTAAATTCTGCCAGACAAAGAGTGGATGAGAAAAAATTCCATAAAAGAATAAACAAGTAAAAGAGAATGATTAGATTAGGAAAAGACATAGAGAGCAAGAATTACTGTATAATACATTTATTTAGTATCTATTTATTATTAGATAAGAATATATTTGTTACCATTTTTCAACCAACCCCTGGCAGGAAGCAGAGAATAAAATTTAATAAAACACAACTTCTAGCTGAGGTTAAAAGTCAGTCATCTTGTTGGCACCCTAATTGTTTTTTCTGCAACCAGGTGCCTCGCTGTAAATTTAGCTGTTAATAGTGCAATAGCCACTTTTCTTGGGGACCATAAAACTTACGTTATGACTTACATGTAAGCATACAATAGCTTACTGGCTTTATTTATTTGAGAGCCATCCACTAAAAATCCATAATTTGCATTTGTTTGGAACTGTGTTTCTGGTCACTGGAAACGTGCAATTCTAATATTCTCCTTTTGTATCTGCTAAATGCTGCACTTTGCTAGTATGCACTTCAGGTTGTACACTGGATTAATCAGAATGTTTGCCGAAACCAACTGCACTGATGACATTGGATATATCGTTCCATTTAATGAAAACTCTGTTAACTGCAGACATTTAAAACCTGTAAACAACTCAATTTCTCCATCTAAAATCAATTTACTTCAACATAGGTTTTAAACTTATCCAACTGACCTAATAGTGATCAGATCAAAAATCTATATTCTGTAAACAAGGTCTACTTTACAAATCACACTGTTGCTGTAAACTAAACACAATTATCTCTGTATAAAACCTGCAACTTGACCTCTGCAACTTTACAGCAGCCTCCTCCAGGAAGTATGGTGGCCATCATGAAGAAAACCCAGACAGCCATTATACCCTGTTGTCAGTTGGAAGGAGAATAAGAACTAATTCTGTTGTTAGGGTTATTTGTAAAGAATGGGAATGGGTTGTTTGCAGCTGTAGAAAAACATCACATTTCTCCCTAAACCCCTAGCAGAATGCTGAAGATGCTCAGGCTCTGAAAGGACCCAACCTGGATCTAACACACACACTGGGACCTGCCTGAGGGGACACCCATTTGTCCCCTGCAGTCTGTCTTAATAGGGAAAGGCTTTGGAGGAGCGAGAAGGTCCAACATGGAGGTCAACAAAGTGCTGATCACCAAAGAATGATGAGAAAGAAAGATTTCACTAAGTTCAAAACAACAGATTAGATCAGTTTCACTAAACTTAAGTGTGACTTCAGTCTAGATTAATAAAGTCAGAATTGTACAGGCAGATGACATGCATGCTTCAAGAACTAAAGACAAAATCAAGAACAATACAATTCTAAACTTTAACTTGTGTTTTTACCCAAGATATAAATGTATTGAAAATTTGTCTCAAGTTTAAATGTTGTTTTTTTTATCTTCTTTGCAGGTAGAACTTCTTCTTGCATGATTACAATATAAATGGAAATCATATTTTTTGCTAGATGTGATGCTGAGCCAAAATCAGTCATGAACAATGAGCAATTCAGCGGCTAGAACAACTCTGGATACAAAACGTCTGTCCTCCTGATCTATTCACCGGTATAATACACATCTACTAAAGTGGAATTGACAGAGTAAGAGGAAACGTATGCTGACTGTGCGTTCTAACTCCTTCAACAAACTGAGAACTACTGAAATATTCAAAAGTTCAAATATGGGTACAAAGGTTCAATAATCTACTGCCTTTCACACAAGCATCCCTTTAAACATCAAGCTCATGAAGGACAAGAGACTGCTTCTTTCTTTGTATCCATGTGTGAATGCACCATCAGTGCTTCACCATCACCTCCAAGAACTTGTTTGGTTGTCGACAATCTTAAACCCTCTCCTTCACTCTACACAGCAATTGGCCAGGTGGGTGGAGGCGAGAAAGTATTGTATGCAGGATACAAATCGCCTTCTTTTTTATTCTTTAGTGTTCTTTATTCTTCCAGCACTTTTCCTTTGTACAACCAAGAGCAACATCTTGCCTTCAAGGAGATAGTGTCCAAAAGCGTGCACCTGTTACAGGGTCCAAGGTTGGTAGCATAGCAACAGTAAAGGAATTGTGAAAACTGCAGGCAAAGGACAAGAGCAGTGAAGATGGGGAGGGCTTGGTTTCTCTTTTGACTTTTTGATAAAGTGCCACAATGGTACAATAAATAAAGTGCACAATAAATACACTTCTGACAAAATAACACATATTTCTTAAGTATTTCTGATTCATTTGTGCTTTGAGCAACCATTAATTTAAACATTATCTCCCGTACATAATGGTAAGTAATTCATTCTAACAGAGCAATTTCTAGCAGTATTCCACGATACCCAACGAACTATATTACATTTAGTTATCTGAAAGTATACTGTGCCAATATATCACTTAAGAGATAACAGAGAAACAAGCACCCAATTAGGCTACAAACAGTAAAACATTTTACACATTTAGCTGCATACAGTAAATTAGACTTAACATTTTATTATCCCAATTGATGACCCCCCTCAGTGTGTAGGAGACAGCTAAATGGCTAAAGAGCTGTACATCTGTAGTCCACCTGTATCGTGTTTTTGAATGAGGGAACTTCGTGTCATTCTGCTATGCTAAGAAGCAACTTACTCGCCATTGTCACCTAAATTAAAAAGCGGATACCCATACCTAGTCCAATGAGCCCTGTCAGTACCCCAAGGTTTGGGTTGGGTTCAGACAAAACATTTAAAATTGACATTGGGGTTTAGTCATGCAGGTTAGACTAAATGCAGTAAGCCTACCTGTAAATGTTAAGAACTATAAAGACTATGCAAATCCATGTGTCTTCTTTATTGTAATTTAAACTGCTATGAAAAACTAAAATCATGAGCATATAGTATAAATGGTGAATGGCCACTTACATAGCATTTTTATCCAAAGCCCTTTACAATGTTGCTTCTCATTCACTCATTCACACATGAGTGAATGAGTGAATGGTGGTGACTGCCATGCGAGGTGCTCACCTGACCCACCGGGAGCAATCGAACCACTGGCCCTGTGGTCTGTGGACAACTGCCTTACCAACTGAACTACAGCACACGTATTTAGTGTAGCTATCTTGCTTTCAGTTAAGTGTATGTATTAGAAATGACAGAATCAGAATTACTTTATTAATAAGCAGGAGAAATTTCTTTTGTCCCAGATGTTCTATGCAAGAGTAGGAAATTCTGTATAAGAAACTTGAAATATACACATGAAAAGAGGCAATAAGACAAAAAGTAGGAAAAATAGGAAAATATCAGCAGGACCAATTGAAATAGGCTGCATACACCTCGGCACATGCGTATTTAAGCAATGCAGAAACAGAGCTGTGTCAGGCTCGGGTTGGGTTCGGAGAGAAAATGCAGCCTGATTCATGTTCTTATCACAATCCAACTACCCTTCTCAGTAGGTGGCAGTATTAAGCACATTGGCCTACATTATATACAAATGTGAGATTTGTGCTTTAATGGAAGTGTTTTCAAACATTGTGGTCTAGCTTTACAAAAGCAAAGACTTTCATGGTGAAAATTAAACACATTAAGATTCAAAGTCAAGTCTGGAAGATTACTGTACATGGAGTTAAAAGAGACACCATCAAATCTGGTGTCTAAATCTGCTGCCTTGAGTTGCACAGTGGTAGATTTACAAGCTAAAATGCACAAAATAGCATTTGTCCAATTAAGGCTGACTAACAAAGCATAAGGCAAAGCTCAGTGGCAATGAATACAAGGAGGTCTTGAATTATCTACTGGACTGCATTATAGTTGAATGCAAAATTTTTTAACTGATGCGAACTAATGCTCCTGTACTAAAAAATTTACTGGTTATTACCTACATTCTTACAGTGATTTTATACTTTACAATAATTTGAACTTAATATAGAGCCACTGCAAAATTTAAGACCACGCACCCGCATCATACCCTGTCGCCTCCTTAGTGGCAACAGCCACTTCCTAGAAAAATGTATGCTGTAGGGTTGTCTATGCATTACTCACATGAATGCAGTACTTTAGGAATGCCTTCTGGGGATTTCTTCAGATTTACTACAGACATTCAATTGGAAAAAACTGATTAGATTTTGGTGGACAAAGGTTAAAGACAAAGATCACCTTGTGACCTTATCCCAGTCTCATTCTTGTCATTGCTATATCGCAAGAAGCCTGGAGGGAATTTCTTTACACCTGACAAAACATACAGTTGGACTAAGGAATGAACTGATTAGAATTAGTATGTAGTTCTACGGTCAAGGTCACCATAACGCGTTAAATTATGTGGCCATATCTCAGGAATTCATACTATAATCTTGACCACATAAAATTCCACACAATTTTCTAATGGGACAAAATAATATGAAATGAAATTAGATTTTATGTATAAAACACTGTCATTTTCAGTATTTTTATTTCCCAGAATTCATTCATTGTGTGTACTAATTTCTTCATAATAGAAAGCCTTTGGCAGGTTTATCACAGTTCTACCAACCATAGCGATCAAAAAGGCCCATTAAAGACCTGATTGCACTCATTCAATCTGTGAATACAAACAGGTTGGCGTGAAAGATACATAGGTAGATTTAGCAAAAATGTTAAGAAAGTAAGTCACTGGGTATAGAAATAGATGACATATGTGCATTCATTAAGCTCCTAAAGGTTCAGTGGTCGTATGTCTGAACTTCATATAAGTTTCCTCTGACATCTGGGTGAGTCGATAATGACCGGATTCTTGTATTAGGCTGGACATTTCCTTCAGACTTGGGGTTTTTCATCATTCTGCTCTATCTTATGGCCCGGCCTTGAAGATAGATGCACTGCTGTGAGCCCCGCTGTTTCTCACTGCACTGATTGGACTTCTGCAATGATACCCTGACCACTCAGTGGCATCCCAGAGCGATTTCTGCAAACCCATTCACATACACACTAACACACACTTGCTGGCACCATGTTGCTCAGAGCAAATGTATCCAAACGGGGGATATGGATTAATGCATTCAAATGTTATCTGTGTTTATGTGGATGCTGTGTTCATGCCATGGATAAAAAAGTTTGGGAATTAGTGTGTCAGAGGTGGGTGTTTGTGTAAATATCAAATCTGTGTACATGAGTATGTGAGGGACAGAAAACAAATAAAAAAAAGAGTAGGAGAGAAACTGAGGAGAACTAAAAATTAAAGTGGAGCAACATTTACTTTTTTATAATTTGAACATGAAATCTTGGGGGAAGTTTGGAATTTTGATCAGTGATGTAACGGAGGGTAAACTCACCTAATCTCAGTTTAGCCACATTTTTGGGCTGATGTAAATGGTAATGATGTAAATGCAGAGTACAACATGTTAAGCAGTACTGCACTGATGTAAGTTATATGAAATGTTTTTAAAAAAAACAAAAGCACAAATGAAAATATCATGAATACATGTACCATTTCTATAAACAGTATTTTTGTTTACACATTACAAGTGGAAGTAAAAACACAAAATCTAATGTGAAGGAAAATTATGAAAAAGATGTAGTGATCAGAAATACAAATGTAAACACACACATGCTGCCCACAGTATTGCCATTCTGATTTGTTACATTGTCTAAAAAGATAAATACAGGAGCAAAATGTCATGAACACAGTATTCATGCTCACAGCATGGGTAACAGCATGTTGTTGCATTTCTGGAAGTTACTATTAAACATGGCTCAGTAGTAAAAGAGTCCATGTGCTAACATAAAAACATGTGAAGCATTATGAAGTAAATGTATATCAAATTGAGCCTTTGAACAGCTGAAATCCTACTTTAAAGAAGAGGTAAGTTGTTTTACTTTTAAAATTAAATTATTATTATTCTCATTTTCCAAACCCTTAAATGAAAAAATGATGCAGCAATATCTCAGTTCCAACATTTGATATGTTGTCTTTGTGCTGCTTTCAATCACAAACACATATGTAGATAATTGCATTCTTTTTTAATTTCATTTTACGAAGCATCCCAGCTTTTTGGGAACTGGATTCCTATACTAGAACTGTTCGGGCTGCATAGTACAACTTGCTGGACACTATCTAGAGTGGTTAAAGAATGTTAAATTGGCTCAGGCTACTCTCATTCCTAACAATAACGCATATTTACCATATCGTTGGGCCACCAAGCTCATCAATAAACATGTGCTGACCTATTAGTCATTAGTCATTGTGAGCTCAATCAAAGTTGTCACTTGTGTTTGTTTATTACATTACTAATAATAATGAAAATCTATTTTACAATTCACATATAAATAAAAATAAAACCCAAATACAATATTTGACATGCACTATTCCTTTTCATACTCGTTTTACATATTACAATTCTGATAATAGTTGAACAGGATGTTCGGTGGTTCAGCTTTTTAATTGCAGGCTCTCACGCAAACCCTCTAGCTCCCACCTCTATCACTCCCTCCACGGCAGCTGAAGCTGCTGCAGGTCCTGATGCCCAAGTTGAGACTGACCTAAGCTGTCAAGACCTCCCAAGGGTTAGCCTGCTAGGTCAGGACCACCATTCAGGGGATAAGAGCTCAGAGGCCCTGGAGAGGCAGTGAGAAAGATTCAAAAGAAGACCCTTTAGTGAGTGGGAAGCTGCTCTCAGCACCAGATCTCTTGCTTTCCAGAGGAAGTCTAGGAAGATTAAAAAAAAAAAAAACCTTCTGAACTCGTTGAAGCTTCGAATAGTTGTGTCATTAAGTGTTCGTTCATTATTTATTACTAAAATGGACCAATATATAGTATAACTTGCGGGCTGTTTCCTGCAAGTTACACATAATAAGTGAGATGTTTGGTACCACATCTAAAACAATGTGTTCCCGAAACTGCCATATCAGTTATCAGTTTCCATTTTCTTCTCATATATATTTGTTATATATTCCTAAAAGCACATTTAAAAATATTTAGTCTTGAATTTTCAGTTGTCTAAGGTCACAGTGAGTGTGTTAAGGTTCTGAAATGTCATAAAACTCAATCTATTGCCAATGTAAAGTATAAACCTGTGTGATTTTGATCCAGTCTTTCAGATTTAGCAAACACAGAGTGATATAAAGCTGGCACATGACTGGCACTGTTTTATTGATTTTGGCTGGAGGCTAAAATATTAGCTAGACAATCTTCCATGTATATTTTTTCAAAATAACCAATATGTGGCACTGACACAGGATTACAGAGGCCGCAGAGAGAAACACTCTTTTCACTCCAGAAATTTAAAAAAGAGAACATCCTGGCTCACTGTTGTCGAAAAAGTCAATATTTCAATTTAGCATGTTTCTTTAATTTCTGATGACATGTCATGCTAACTTTGTATTTTAGCATAGTAAATATACATATTGTTCCTCAAACATCCTTTATAATAATTATGCCTCCAGTTTTTAACATTTTTATATAAGCTGAGACAATATGAAAAGAAAAAACAATGCTCTCTTTATTGTAAAAATACACAAACACTTATTTTATGGTCCCTTTCTCCAATCTGATAATTAATTTAAGATAAAATTGGCTCTATGTACTGAGGAGTTTCACACTTTTATGTATACTGTGTATGCTGTAAGTGATAATAGTCCACGGACTGCCCTTTCTCCTCCTCCTCCCACCTGTAGCATTCTCATCTTGGCACCTTCTCCTCCATAACTATCTTGGCTGATATCTCTCAGTGCTTTTCAGAGCCCGACGCCTGCTCCCTTATTCACTAATCACTAGTCAGAGCTCACGGCCCTGCTGGTCTACAGTTAACCTCTAGGCACTTGGGAGATGCTCCTCCACCTCCTCTGCATATGGCCATTGTGGATTTTGGGTGGCAGCCAGGGTGCCCTCTGCTTGCCCACCCGCCAGTACTGAGGCACAAAGGCATTTGTATGCCAGTCATGTTTGGAAGAGGCCGCTGGCTCTTTAAGACTGTGGGAAAGAGGGCATTTCTGCACTCAAACAGCCCCATTTTCACACATTCCTGAGGACGGCATATTGAGCTCATTATCATAGCTAACTACAATGGCTCTTTGTGCAGGATATGGGATTTGGGAAGATGCCAGATATCCTTGGGTGCATGTGTAGATGAACATGTGTGAATGTTTTTTCATATTTTCTCTGTGTTTTAATGATGAACTACGAATTAATTCAACAATACCTGATTTAAACTCTGATGTAGTACAGGATTATAATACATTTATTTTAAAGGAAACTTGGGTTGTTTTCAATGTCCTTTTCTATTTTCTATTTATTTCACATCTTAGGTTTAAAAACTGTTTGCACTGTTCAAGCCCATATTTTTGCACAATATAATCAGTATAGTGTTGTATAATGCATGCCTTCACGATGAAGTTATAATGTATAATGTATTGTGTTTTTATTACCTTGTATGGATTAGTCACAGTCTTCATTAGCAAATGGTGTTTGAACATTTTACGAAAAATAGTTAATTACATTTTGTCAATGCCTCCATGGATAAAGGATATTAGATGTGATATCACTAAGATTTTTTCCCATGTCTTGAGCTTTCTATTTCCAAAGTCAAATACTTATGCTAAGTAAGGTCTCATTCTTGAGGCATCAAAAAAAGCGCAGCTTTGACGTAACATATGAAGTGAAAACGCTCATGGGGGCTGGGCTCAGGAGGCCAGGGGACGACAGGGGTTCACAATCTCGTAACGTATCAGATGCAGTTGTTTCCATGGCATCAAATAGTGGTGATCCTGGAGTGTCCAATAGTAACACCAAACGGTTCATGTGGAGTCAATATGATACACCAAAGGACACAAAGTGGCGCAATTTGACGCCTTACGAAGCGTCGTTATCTGATGCTGTAGGGTCAGAGTGTGCTGGTAAATCTAATGCTGAAAGCATTTAAGTTTTTTTAAGTACTTTTAAAAGCTAAACTTTTTTATTTTATTGATGGTAATCCAATACTTTTTTATGTTATTATGGACATTTTGTGCTTCATTAAAGACAGAGTCACCACATTTTGACGGTGGTGGTCCCCAGCTAGACCCACACCAAAATGCAAAATCAATTCCTACTGCTTCATACACCTCCACAACATGTAATACAAAAAACTGTCAGTGCACTTGCAGTGCCACCAGTTTGCACAAACTGTGCCTGTGCCATGCAAATAAAATTAGCTAATTTCTTTGTTTTACTGTTTATCTTAACATTCTTGACACTGATTTGTGACGTGTGCTTTTCCTAACTCTTCAGTAAAGTTAAATACAAGAAAAAGAAAAGTGCTCCTTCTCACCGTTGCTACTATTGTCTCATATTTTGCAGTGGGCTAAATTGGATGCAAGCAAATCATGTGTAAAGTTGATGTACAAAGTCTCTTCATGTAAATAGCCAGTTGCAAATAAATTCATACAGCAGAAAATGTTACCTTCCCCATTTATCCAACTAACGAGCTTATTCTGGCCAGATGAGAAATAAGGTCCACTCTGGAGGATATAACTGCCACTTTCCCTCAGACTGAAGAAGCTGCTTGGATAAGTGGCAAAACATTTCCAACCAAGAAGAAAGAAGTCTAGTTAACATAATTCATCCTTCGGATAACCAAACCTGGATGACTGAGAACCTTCATCGACATATATCAATTTTGGTTGCCATGTACACATCCCTGATTGTAGTATGAATAGAATGCATGCATCTATAACATAAGTACATGTCTGAGTAAAAACAAAACGTATAAATTGGCCTTAAAAATTATTAGACTTTAAAAAACAGCTGTTTTTCAAAGTAATTTTATTCAATTACCAGAATACCATAAAGGAAGGTCAATTGTTCTACAACATATTCGCCCTCAATTATAGATTTCATGGAATTAAGTAGCTACTTTATCCATTTTCACTTGTCTGGTTTTATCTTTATTTATTCTTAAGAAAAGACAATTTGGCTGTTTCACAACACATAATGCTCAGTTTGAGACCAGATGTACAGCTCACATCTCAACAATCTGAAGGATCAGACTCTTTTTAGATGCCCTGGACTGTATTGATGGCCCATAGTCCAGATGCATCAGACCCAAGCCTTGTACAGCCTGCTCTGATGTGTTTGTAGTAGTTTTTAGAAATAAGATGTGACAGGCTTTGGATACTTGCTAGATGAATCTATTTATCAATGCTTCTGGTCTTTCTATGGTATTTTGTTGACAGAATTCATTCTTTCTGAGAATCACTTGAAGTAAAGTGTTAATCTTTTGTGTTCACAAAATCATTAGCACTGCCTGTGTTTGCAGTCGGGGTGTGATTGAATGTGTAATGTGGCAGGTATGCTTGACTCAGTGAGTGTGTGTTGTAGTAGTGGTGGTGATGATAGCAAAGGGGGTGGGGAGTGTATATTGTGTTACACAGGAACACATTAGCAGCCAGCCACTCTGAGGGTGGCGCGCTCATTTCCTACTAGGATGCTCCCAGCAGCCACACTGATCGAAGTCGACATCAACCGCTTTCCCCCAGTTTCCCTCTCCACAATACTCCACACACAGACATATAAAAGCAGCAGCAAAAACAAAACATTTTGATAAAAATGGTGACAGTGGCAGAATCAGTCGGAATCTTCCTTCTCTGTTGACGCAGTGGAAGTTATTGAAATATATGCAGTGTAAGGTCATTATGTTTCAGTATGTATTCCCACTTACAAACTGAAAATAGGGACCCCCCACCTCGTACATAACACTCTATCGTCTAGACCCCATTTTCGACTCTCCCTCGCTACATGTGGCCAAACAGAAAAGGGAGGGCACTTCTTCCTCTGTCGGGAAAAAGGTTAAAAGGGGCTGTCTTTCATCAGCGCATCATCCTCAACTCTCCCTGCATAATTTACGGGCTTGTTACTGTAATCAAAAATTCTTCTTTATTTTATTTATTTCTTTATTTAAATGGGGCGTGGATGGGAGATGCACGGTGGAGCCAGTGCTCTCCCGCGCATTTTCCTGTGAGCCACAGCCCTTTCATGTGAAATGAGATACCGCTGTGATGTCCCTCGGGTAAGAAGGCACACACACACACACACACACACACAGACACAACATATACACAAAGTTATGGACAAAAACTCTGTGTACTCATGCAGCACAATATCTCAAACTTCCCTCTACTCTTCTCATGAATCTTAATGAGAGCAGAACGTACGTACGGATTCAGCCTCTGTAAACTACACTAACACGTGTGGTGCTGTTGGTTTACAGGCTATTGTTGGCAAAACTAATTGATCGTGTGGTCACGTTGTTGCCTGCTTTATTTGTAACAGCTGTACAGTTGCATCACAAATCTCCTAGCAAGCAGTTCTTGCACTGTGTAAAAAAAAAAAAAAAAGTCCATAGGAAATTAAGGCAAAAAATATTTACTAAAACCACTTATATATGCAATAAAAGATTCTCACATATTTTGGATATAAAATTTTGAAGCAACACTGATAAAATCAGGCCTGATGGCTCTGTGGTAAAACTTCACAGTTTTGGTATGTTGATGTACAGGTAGTGTTGTCCTGGTGAGCATCATCATCGCTCCCCTCCACTCATCTCTCCCTGTCTCTCCCTCCCTGCTGTGCCGCCTAATCAGTCTCTATCCTCTACACCTGATACCTCCCCTTTAGAAGCCCTGCTACCTTTGCCTTAACTTATGTCTGGGTGTTTTTTTGCCGGGTTCTACGTCTCCCTGGGGATTCTCTGTTCCGCCCGCTTCTCCTAGCTGTAAACCTTAATAACTGACTATTGTGATTCAGTGTTTCCATGGAATATGTGAATTTGGAACTTCTTTTAGAAGATCATTGACCAGACTTCGGATTACTGCTTTATTCTGGTTTATTACTTCTGACACTTTTGGTGGATACTTTATATTTTAGTTGTACTTTGTTACTGGCTTATTGGCATTGTTGTTTGTTTGTTTTTTTCCCCTTATTTCTTCAGCCGCCCTCAGTTCTCCATTTCTCCTCCTCCCCTTACCTGTGCGCTGACTTCCCTAGTGGGACATTACTCCCCACCTTCCTCTCTTTCTCCTCCTCAGATATTCCTCGCAGGCATCTGCTCCACTGGTCACTACAGTCGTACACCTCCCGCAGGCCTGTCTCCACCTGTTCCACCACTTATTCCGAATAATAAATTGTTTGCCTTCCTACCCCTTCGCTTGTTGTGCGCTTATTGGATCCTACAAATCATTTCAGAAAGATCCTAATAAGTATACCAAGTTCCTTTTAAATACATTGGATATCTTATCAATGCATGTTGAAAGAAGGCGGCGAAGGAGGCATTTTAAAAATCAAGAGGCCCACACCAAAGTTGGTTCCTTATGCCGGATATGAAGGCATGACTGCAGAGCGTACCTGAATTTCACATTGCCAATTTGGACAACACATTTTTTTTAACTTTAATTTTAGTTCTGAAATTTAGCAATTTGTATGTTTTATACACAATATAGACACTTCACACAAAACTGAAATCCAAAATAATGTTATGAAAATAAGAACAAATAATTAAATATTATGTTTATATAAACTGTACTGTATGCCTGCTTTAAATTTAGTGCCATTCATCTAAAATTTCCCGATGAGGAATTCACTTGCATATATGATTTAAATCCTCCTGGAACTTCTTTTGATTCCGTACATGAAGCAGCACATTAGTTAGGGCAGAGCACTGAGGGAATGCCTGTTATCAGGTGATTATCAGCCAACTCTGCAAAGAAGCAATCATGTTTAAACAAGGTACTGAGGTACTGTTTATAAGCTGACAGTCTTACACACTCTCTTATCATTCATACTACTGCTCATACTGCCTATTCCCACCTGCTACTCGCTGCAGTTATAATGATTTTCTTATTAATTATACTTCCAGTGGCATATTGCCTTGTGAATTGAAGTGTAGCTTAGGGGTATTTGTTTTCTGGGCTCCGTTCTTTGTACAGGGAAACTACAGTTAACTTGATTAGCTTGTTCAGAGGACATTTTTTAGTTCTCTGAAGCTATCTCAATAGCTCTCTGTTATATTTACACACACACACACACACACACACACACACACACACATTAACTGTATATACACATACCATATTCGTCTTTCTTGTCCTTATTGAAAAATGTCATCAGCAATTTGAGCAGAGAAGAGCCGTTAAACTCTAGTGGAATTTCTAAATTAAATTCATTTTGTGTCACAGGATTGCTGTAACAAGACAAGACATTCCCTTTGGGATAATGAAGTTCTCTGAATCTTGAATTGACACAAAAAAAGATGAAAAGTGTGCACTTCCAACCCAAATTGGGCACGTGGTGCAAGACCAAAAACCTGAAGGGCAAAAAAACTTGAATCTATTACAGAAGAAATCAGCTTACTGACCTGATTGTAACCAGGTTACTTAACTAGTGCTAACATGAGCCCTTGAATCGGGCCTTTTCTTCTCAGCTTTCCCTGCTCAGAAACAGCTTTACTTCACACAGCCCTTCGGGTAGTCATTGTTATCAATTTAGAATAAATAGGAATGTCACTAAATGTACTAATCAAGAAGAAATTGTTGCTTTTCTCTGATTGGTCAGTGGCGTGAGCTAAAGCATACTTTAGAAGGACATATCTGAGCATTGCTGCCGGGGTTGTTTGATGAGTCTTCCACCACACCTCTTTACAGCAAGTTCAGTGTTGGAGCATAATTCTATCTTACAAATATATGAAAAATGCTGCACACTACATTGTGAAGAAGCCATATGAATGAGAAGTGAAAGATTTTCAGGAGCCTCAAGCAGACCTATTTCCCTGCACATAGTGCTTTAGTAATTCTTTAATAACTTTAGTGAAGTTGGTCACACAATTTCATTGCTGAGTGCTGGATTTATCTTAATTATTTGTATTTGACAGAGTTGCATTTCACAATAAGATGTTTCAATCAAGGGACCTTTATATTAACTCCAAACCTCATCAGTGCGATCTTAACTTCAACTATTCACTTGTCATTTTTTCAAAGCAACTACTCAGTGGTAATTAAGTTTATGTGTGAGCTGTGTTCCAACAAGTGAGAAGTAAGCAGAATAAAAATGAACCAGATGAAGTTGTTTGATTAACATTAGTTAAGGTACCAATATATACCATATACTTTGTCGCTCTATATGTTGTCACTGCATTCAAACTGTCACTACAGCTGTGTAACAATAATTTCCTCTAAAACCATCATGTCTGTCCTTCTGAAATCCCCTGCAGAGGCAGAGAAGGGTGGGAATGCTCCATCATGCCAGCTGTGTGTGTGTGTATGTATGTGTGTGTGTGTGTGTGTCTGTGTGTGCGCACGCATGTGCAGGGATACCAAGCTGCTTAACGAGCTATGAACACAGAGCCATCTCACACTATCGGAATCCATAACCGCAGCCTTAAAATACAGTCCTGACAGTCAACGCAGAAGGGAAAAATTAGGTTTTGGCCGGAAAAACCTGCGATCTTCCGTGATTCAACCGCTGTCTATCCACTTCATCAAACCCCAGCCAATTCCAGGGCTCTTGATAATGCAGCCTCCTTTCCACACTGCTGCCGGCAAGCTGACCTGAGTAGCTGGGTGATGAGTCTCGATTCTGGCTAAAGACATTCCTACTCAGCCACTAAGGCTCTCCACCCTGTGGGCTGAAGGCCTGGGGCCCATTCCTGGGTCTTCCTCTGAGCTTCTGCTATCTCACTGTGTGTTTGCAGAGACAACAAGGTGATCACTTTTAATCAAGATAGAGAAATTTTGCTAAGGAAAATCAACACTTTAGTGAACAATAGTACTGACACTTGCAAAGCTGGAATGCAATGAATTTAAAACCAAAAAACAATAACAATAGACAAAAAAATAGTAAATATGTATTGCAGAGCACATTTTGGGCAAATTGTCCACAAGTACATACAAAACAAACAACATTTAGCTATATTAACATCCAGCAGTTATAGTTTGCATTTTTTCGGAGATGGTGAACATACTGTATATGCACTACTCACTTGTGTCAGTTCAATTGTAAGTCTATAACAACTAATGAGGGAAATATCTGGTTCCTTATTTCCTGTGTTTTAAAGCTGGTCATGTAGTGTACAGAGATTTTAACCGAGTATAGCTGCCCGCTGTGTTGTTTCACATACCAGTGGAGAGTGTCTTTATGGCAGCATGATGTAACATCCAACAGTAACAGGTTGGTGTTAGAGAACCTCTAACTTCTGTTAGAGGTTCTCTAACAAATGCTGGTGTTGGAAGTTTTTATGGACAAGTTGGAAAACATCTTCACACAGGAAACCAACAAACTCAAAGGTCCCATGTTCCATCCCACCCTCTTCATTTTACTTAAATAAATGATGGAAAAATAAAAAAAATATATGTTTTTCTTCATCTTAGGGTTTTATTTGCCCAATACAATGACCCATTAAATTATGATGATTTTTATTATGGTTTTACAGACAAAAAACATAGAATTAGAAGAGGGGGTACTAACCTTTGCACATTACTGTAAAAAAAAAAGCTAGGCAGGGGTCCCCTAAGGATCTGGGTTGGGAATCCATAACTTTTAGCATATGTTTATTTCAGTTATTCTGTGTGTTGGTTACAGAAAAGAAAATTACCTTAATAAAAACAGTAGTGGAAATTCCATTGGCATAGACATCTGTATAGGAATGTGACATCTAAATGCACCTTGTATGTATTAATGTTCTGATTTAACAGCTTCCACTCTTTTGGTTTCAGACTCTCAGTCACCTGCTGGAACCCAGCTCAGAGGATTTGCTCCAATTCAGACACCAGCACATCAGTAAGATCCCTCACTCACGTTGGGATTCAGAAATGGCGACAGTCAGAAGGAGTGATCGAAGTATTCATCCATCTCAGAAGTCAAAACCAACTTTTCTATGTTCAATGTTCTGCAACAGCCAACTCCGTCACCTGAGCTGAATCCACTTGTGGATGTATTCCACTTGCTAAACACACCCAAAAAACAAGCTCAAAGGGAAATAACCCAGTTAAGTTCCACACCTTGTCAATCTGACAATTTAATTTGATTATCTTAATTTGTCTAATTACTTTAGAGCCATTAAAAAAGAAAAGTTGTTGCATGTTCTGGTCTTACGTTTGACAATCTTTTGAAAAGGCACAGCCTGATTCCTGTTTCCTTTCAAATCCATTGTGGTGGTGTACAGAATGTTAAGCCACTGTTCAGATACTTGTGGAACTGACTTTATATTATTTAATACTAATATAATTCATACTTGTTATCATAATTATTATCATATCACATTTTCACTAGCTTGGAACAAACAATGGAGAATTTTCGGACCAAGTGTGTGACCAGCGGTATCCACACACTTATAGCCAAAATTACAACATGGAGAGAGGAAGTGGTAATTTTTCACCAATCGCTTTTTCTTTTTACGACACAGTATGTCTGACTGTGTCCAGCTCTTCCTTATGAATGATTTAGCTGACCAAATATTTACAGATGAGCATCGCAGTGGAGGAATAATTTTTTCACTGTGATGTTAACTTTTTCGCTTGTCCTCCTGAAAACAGGTGCCATCAGTTACGAATGGAAGAAACTTCAGAGAGAAGAGAGACTGAGGGGAGATAAAGAGAGTGAAGAGGCCTTTGAGTAACAGCCCATCTTTTTTTTTGGCAACACTTCAAATGCAGCCCGTTTACCATGTCTAGACGAGACAGCTTTCAAAGCCAGACTTGAGTTCTATTTTTTTTTTTTACCCAAGTATATAAAAAGCTATTTATTGTAACAGCAGAAGACAGACATCTCCTTTAGTTTTCCTACCACAGACGCTCTACTTCTCCTCTTCGTTGCAAATGAGTTTGTCAGATGCCTCCGTCCACCTCTCCTTCTCTCACACTAACCCTCCTCCTCTCTCTTCTAGCAATCTGTTTGAAGCTGGGAAAGAAGTAAAACAATCTGATCCCGTTTGATGGATAATTTGAAAAACTCGCCATGTGAGATCAGGGCTGAGTCGATGTTCGTTTTCTAGTGGCTGGGCTTCAGGTAGCAGGTCCTACTTGTTCTCGTTCTGCGACCCCTTCATTTCGAGCACACTTACTGTATGTGTTCTAACTACAGCCAGATGCTTTATTCATGTGGTTCCTCATGCTGTTTTACTGTTGAGAAACCTCATAATTAAGCATATAAAGGGCCTTGACCTTGACACAAAGACACTTGCAGTATTCCTGTTTTCCTACTTGCTTGCAGCAATTTTATTACCAATTTCAACAAATAATCTTCAGTAATTGATAACAGTGAGACATTTCTCAGTTATTGTTGATGCAATGGGAAATTTGTAGAATTCAGTTACCCACAACTGATTCCACCAAGGCTATTGATGCATTGGATGAGTTTCAAAGGCATCAGCGCAAAAGCTCAACCCTTCGCTCACCAAGCACACATCAAAGAAATGTGGATGCCTATGATTCTGTTGCCAGTTGTGCTTCCTTGGACTTCTTTTAATATGAACCGGTGTTTTGGAGATGCTCTGACCCAGTCATCTAGTGATCACAACCTTGTCAAACTTACCTTGCAGAACCTTACCCATTTTTCCTGTTCCTCAGCACACCAACTCCATGACCAATATACCGCAGCATTTGTCAGGTTCCAATGAAAAAGGATATTCATTCACTTCACCTGTCAGTGAATCCATTTATAATCTTAACCTCCTGTTCAAACACAAATTTAAACCTACAGGCAATTTAGAGTCACCAATTATCCTAAATGTCTTTGGACTGTAGGAGGAAACCAGAATATCTGGAGGAAACCCACACAAGCACAGGGATAAGATGCTGGGCTGTGGATTTGAACTTGGGACCTTCTATTAATCAGAAAACCTGAATGGTAAACAGCAGATAAGACAAACACACACTATGACACACTGACACACTTAATTACAGCAACATTTACAGTATAATTAAAAACAGTTTGAGCCAAGCATGTTTTTCATCTAATCTTGGTCAAGTAACAAGGCAGATGTGATCTACACAGAGCAAGACGTATTGCAGAAGATGAGTTGCAGGTAAATGTGGGTGGAGAACCAAGCCAGGTGGTGGGAAAGCAGAACAAAGGACATGCAAAACAAATGAACAAACATAAAACTCAATAAAAAAAAAATAAAATAAAAGCATTTTCTCTATTTGGCACGTATCACAAAAATAAAACAGTTTGTCTGACTGCACTTTCTTCTCCCTGACTAAGCTATTTGTTTTCTTTTTGGATAAAAGTATCTGCAACATGACTTAAATGTAAAAACTGAACTCAAGGAGACAACATGGTGAGTATATGGAGGGTAAAGTATGTGAGAATGAGAAAGTGTGAATCATGATGTTAAATTAAAGTCTGATATGGTGCAGCGGTGGCTTAGGTATTCTGACTTTTTGTCCTTGATGAAGCTCCAAAATTGCTGGATTCTGTGGTTCCTCTAATTGTAGCTTTATAGTGTCTTTTGTTTGACCCCTCTGGTCAAACCTTCCACAGACTTCTGTAAAAAGAAAAAAAAAAGTTAGTCTCTAGCCAGAGAGGCTGGAGTAGACCAGTATATCCTAGGTAGACCAGTACACACAAACACACCTCTTTGTGTCCATTCTTGGTTTCTTCCAGTTGGGAACTTCATTCATAAATCAACAGCGGGTCCACTCCAGTGGTCCAGTGGTCACCTGACAGAACCCTAATATTATTATCATCATAATGTACAACCGAGACTGTGTAACTGTAGCAAAATCTTAAAGATCAAATCAAGACATCTTTTTAGATTTAAAACAGGATAAACTTTAATATTTTTTTACATTACAATTCTCACAATTCTTTTTCGGAATCTATAAACGAATGTTGTGTTCAGGACATGTCTCTATATTTACCATCCTATGTCAGCAGATGAATATGAAATATACATTACTGTAAATCACTCTGCTCAGCAAAGGTATGTCATAGCACGTTGATGATGACGTACGATGTACCACCCTCTCACCCTCTCTCTGTACCACTCTCAGCAAGGATACCAGCATGATCAACAATGCTTTAAGAATAATTTGCAAATAGTAAAGTATTGCAACACTGAGCAGTAGAGTGCAAATATGTTTCCAAGCCGCAGGGTGTCCTCGGCCTCATCGGTGGGATCCTGGGCTCCACTGATGATGGGGTGCAACTGTGGCTTGTGGGGAGTGTCTGGAATGAGTGCCATCTTCCTGCGGTGTTCCACAGAGGCCTGGTGACGGGAACAGTGGGGACATTTTACTGTTTTGAGTCAGCTATTGGTTGACAAGGGACGATGAGGAGGAGAAGAAAGGGGAGGAGGATAGGTGGCTGGTGGAAATGAAGGGTGCATGGGAATGGCTTATTCTCTCCTTCACCGCCCAGCAGCTCTGGCATATCACCAATATTATGGCAGTAATTGATTCTCTCTGTGTCATTAGTCTATGAGACAAAGATGCGCCAAAGAGAGGAGGTGCTGTCACTTACAGGCTGGCATGATGCCCAGCCACACACTCACACCAGCACACAAATAGATGCATGCAAAGATATACTCATTTTACAGGCACACACACATTTTTCACACAGATGCAAAGTAACATTGGTATAATGTCAGCTGTCAAGGTCTGGTGAAGCAAGAGCATTGCTCATTTGCACATAAGCCAAACATCCAATGGTATACAGCACAAACACTATGCACACGCAGATATCAAAGAGAATACAAATGACTGGTGATTACGTTTGACATTCTCCTCTTATACATGACATTATTCAGTTTGTGTTATGTTTGTGAGGTTACTGTGGTCGTGGCACAACAGCATTCCTTTAGGAGACACACTCAAACGTACACACTCCAGTATAAAAAGAGAACTCCCCAGACAAAGAGCAGGGCATGTCTTTATCTCATTAAAGTTAACGAGAGGCTGCTGTCATCTGTCTGCAGACCAGCAGTAATCTGATACAGAAGCCCGCGCTCCGCATCAGGCCTCAGCCCTGTGATGCTCTTCTCCGTCGTAACACTCATCACCAAGCCCCACTCCCGACACCTTTGTTCATCGTTGTCGTAATGGTGATTTTCATCGCCGCCGTAATGGTCATTACACAGATCTTCACTGTCACAATGTCATCGTATCATCTTTATCGTCGAAACATGAATGCCAAACACTATGTCGTCACCATGGCAATTGTCTTTTGTCATCCACTTCGATACTGTTTCTCATCACCATGGTCACGGCAGCCGTACCTGCTTTACAGTGAGAAAAAGGTGGAACAAAACCTAGTACAAACACACACACACACACACACACACAGAGAGAGAGTATTGAATGCACTGAATGCCAATTAACCAAATGAAGGATAAATTTGTGCAGACAATACCCCCTCAAATTCAGTTATGAGCTAATTACAGAACATATAGCATACAACCTAAGATCACTCAGATCAGTTTGCCCTCAGGCCCTGGAATGTGCTCGATAAGTGTTGTACTGCATTCTCTAAAGTGAACCTTGCATTTAGGGACTTCTTTAAAAGATGAGGTACAAACTGGCGGCATCTCTCAGTCACTTCAGTAGAGTTAAACCAGCTTTGTCTGACTTTATTCTCAAGGCCTGCTACTACTTGGATGCTCATTTGGAGGCTGTAATTAATTGAAGCATCCATTTTTTTTTCATCTATTTTTGTTTAGCTGTTGACCGACGTGTGGTCCTCTCACACGCTCGTCTTCAGGTCGACGTGGCTCCCTAATTAAGACTCCAGAGGATGGATAATTGCTGTTGCGTGCCTCTCGGCGGAGCAAGGGAGCCTTCTCCCGGCGCTGCCCAGAAAGAGCGCCCGAGTGCTGAATTAAAGGGTCTTATGTAAGCTTGTGGTGAAACTATTAAACACCAACCAACTTTTCCTTGTGAGGAACTGCCACTTGATTTAATGGCCCTCATTAAAAGTTCACATCACAGAGATCCAAACCGCTCTTTCCAGCTTCACACGACAATGGGATAATGGTTCCTCCTCTACACGGTCAAAGCCTAATCCTAAATATTGAACAGTGCTAGAGCGGCAGCAGAAGGACCTAAAATGGGCTGAGGCATTCTTAAAAAGGAAGGATTCACATCATTTGTCTTTTTTGACAAGGGGCAGAGAGAAAGGAATAGATGGCACTGAGGAGCTGGTTGTTGTTTATTGGGAGAGGTAAATGGAAAAATGTGGAGCTGAATGAAAATAAATTCTGTATCAGGCTGAAATATAGTTTTTGTTCCAGTTTTTAAAATATTTAAATATACTCTCTTGAAGGGATGGGATCAAGTACTTGTTGTATTGAGATCTGATTGAATGTCACAAGGTGAATTTTAGAACATACTCCTCAAAAGTCATTTTAATAGCTTAAAAAGAAAACTGCAAAACAAAAATGTGTTAATCCCCTAAGCACCAAATAGTTTTCATCCACCTAAAGAAAAAAAACATGCCTCAAATTTAAAGAGATATTCTGTGAAATTAAAGCCAAGTTTTAAATTAAAACCAGGGGTGCTGTATTTTAAAAGCAGCTGCTGCTTTTAAATGAAGGCCACCTCAAAAAGTGTACAAGCTTATGGTAACAAGTGAGATCATTCTGAACAGGGGTACTGAGGGCAGTTTACTCCTAGTGACATTATATTTACTTATATCATACTTTCTGCATACACTTGTTCTGAGGCAGATACGGACAAGGGGTGCACACACACTCCTATTCATACAACTGGCAGAGACACTGACAAGTTCCACACATGATGGCTACTCTGGACAGTAGCAACAATAAGAGGAAGTGCTCCTTTATTATGTTTGATAAAACAACATAAAAAAGTAAAAGAAATAAAACAGTATGTGTGATCGGATTTCTGGTTCGAGCGCAGTCGGTTAGGGCTGTGGATGGTCCATGCAGACACAAATCTTTGGCTGCAGTTGTCGGATGAGAGTCCATCCGGACCCTAGAGGGCTGGGGAGATTATGAAATTTATATCATACATTGAATACATGGACAAGGACACTTAAATGTTAAAAGTATGAGGGGGCCTTTAGAGGAGCTGTGGTCGTCCTGCAGAGCAGCAGTATGATGGAGCTAACAGCAGCAGCCATTCACAAGCTTGGTTGACATCATAAAAGTATAAATAGGCTTATAAATGTCAGAGCCTTTGTTGATCTTGATGCATCCAAAGACCTTCACCTTTTTTGTATTTTTTCTCATTTGATTTAAAGTTTCTGAATAAACTGGCTTCTCCATACATAGCTTACTTTTGGTGTTGCAGTCAGCCTGCAGTCAGATTTACTTTTAAGTTGCAGCCATTCTGGAGGTTTAATATTATTAATATATTTTATAATTTATTAATATAAAAGCTAACTATTTTCCACCCTCCATAATTTCAATGGTTAAGGTTGCTAACAATGATATTAAGGCTAACTGTGACGGTGATGAAATGCTGAGATTTGATTGGTGCAAAGCCAAAGGGCGAGTGGCTTCACTTGGCATAATGCTGACTAATTACAGTTTAGCAGATTCATGACAATAACCTTATCTGATTGGTTAATGCTTCAGTTTTTTTTTTCACTAAAAGGATGCCAACCTCTGTTCAGCTTCTTACGGACATGATATTGTTTCTAGTGGGAGTGTAATACAATGGCTCACCACACATAATCAATAGTATAGCTAAAATTGCTCAGTCATGGCCCTCTCTCCTCTCTCTGTAATAAACCCACATTTCTACAGCTTTTTCTGATGCACACATATATCCAATCAACCAATAGTTTACAAGTTCATAGTTGGCACTAATTTAGTTTGTATATTTATACAGACTGTAGCCTACAAAAATTTCAAATATGTATGTTAATTAAATGCAAAGCCAACATTAGCCACGCTAAGAAGCACCTTCTACTGACCTTAATTAAGAGATCGCAAATTGTCACAAGTTACTCCATAGATATAGTCCATAGAGAGTGGCATAAGAGTTTGGAAAGAAAGTATAGGTTGTTTAGGAAAGACTAAATAAAACCATTGAAGCAACAATTACTTAAGAGACACAATTAAGGCACGAACACAGCGAAGACCAGTACCACAACGGGTGCTTCAGCAGATACCCTTGAAACATTCCTTCACTTCAAACACCTAACTTGTGCCTCTCGTAGAAAAAAAAAAACGCTCTAAGAAAAGAGAGGCAGTATAAAAAAAACAAAAACAAATCAGAAGAAGAAGCTGGAAATGAGTCCAACTCATGCATAACTTCAAACGCTCCATCTTCAAAGTTGCATAGCATTAAAAACCAAGCCCAGTCCGAGTTCTGAACATCAAAACCCAACCAGCATCGAGGGGACACTGCTGAGCCTGCTGAGCCATGCCCTTAGTCTGAGGCACAACATGCACCCACCCTCCTCTTCATGTTCATCCTTTGTCGTCCCTCGCTGTTGTCCTTGGGGTATTTGTTACCGCAGAGTAATGCAGCACTGTGTAAAAGAGGAGGGCCAGGTGGTAACACACATAATGATTTCCCGCCCTGAGAGCAAGCAGACGGAACACAGAAGTCTTCTGAATTCTTTCCACCAGAATTCCTTTTAAATCACATGCATATTTTTTCTGTTCCTGTGTCAAACCCTATAATAACAAAGACAGAGGCAGTACAGCAAGGCCAAGCCTTTCTCTTTTTGAATGTACTTTATTTACCTCAGTGCCAGAGAGAACCAGGCCTATATTAAACACAGGCTTTTATTTCCAATTTCCAGTTTTTAAAAGATTTCAATACAGTCTCCTGAAGGGATGAGATTGAGTACATGTTTCATTGAGATCTGATTGAATGTCACAAGGTGAGTTAATAGCTTAAACAGAAAACTGCAAAACAGAAATTAATTAGCCTCATAAGCACAAAATAGTTTTCATCCACCTAAAGAAAAAAACATGCCTCAAATTTAAATTGAGATTCTGTGACATTAAAGCCAAGTTTTAAATTCAAACTGTATTGGGTGCTGTATTTTAAAAAGCAGCTGCTGTTTTTAAATGAAGGCCACCTACAAAAATTATTATGAAGTGTACAAGCTAATGGTAATAAGTGACATCATCTTGAATAGGGGCACTGAGGGCAGTTTACTCCTGGTGACATTATATTTACTTATATCATACTTTCAGCATACACTTTTTCTGAGGCAGACATGGACAAGGGATGCACACACACTCCTATTCATACAACAAGCAGATATAACATAAGTTCCACACATGATAGCAACTCTAAGAAGAAGCGCAAGGTCAAATCTCTCTCTTTTTAAATATACTTTATTTACCTCAGTGGCAGAGAAAACTTATTTCTAATTTCCTCTGCTCTGCTGTTAATGAAACTTAAACCTTCGTGTTTACCTTAGTTTACCTTTTTGAAAAATTCAGTACACTTCTGCATTCCCACAGCACTAATTTTCATTAGTAAAACTCACCACTTCCTCTACACTTTCACATTAAAAGTCTTGCTACAAGCCACACGTTTGCTTTTTTTATTGTTCTTTATACATGTTGAGCAAGCTCTACATTTACTAAAATTACTCCATGATTTGAATTCTGGCTTTTGTAAGAGAATTTAAATATTAACTATTACTTTATATCACATATTGTAACTAGATTTTAACTATTCTTCAGTGGTGAAAGAAACAAAGTACAAGTACTTTGTTACTGTTCTTAAGTACATTTTTCATGTATTTGTACTTTACTTAAGTAGATTTAATTATGGCCACTTTAACCTTTTCTCCACTACATCTACATTTGAAATTTAGTAGAGTAAAAAGTAGAGGTATTTGCTTATTTTATATTTGCTTCTCTACTTTTTACTCCATTAAATTTCTAATCAAAGATTAAAAGTTGGGTTGCGCATTACAATCAAGTTACTTTACAAATTTCATAATAAACCACTATCCATTTTTTCCTTCCATCGCCCTATTTAAAAGACTTATTTGACATATTAGCAGTACTCAAAGTGAGCTGGTATGCAGTAAATTATTGCCTCTCTATTCTTCTGACTCGACATGTTCAGTTTAGAAGTAAAACTGAAAAAAAAAAACATCTGATTATTTAGTTTATCACCTTCGACCCATCATTTATGTCTATTACCATTAATTAGTTAAAGGACACCTTCACTGATACTGAACTTGCTTCTTTTGCTTCTAATTTGAGTAATACGTGTACATAAATGCCATTAAACATCCCTCTGACTTCCCTTTATTAAAATTTCTCTCTATTTTTAGCTAAAAAAAATGCCTCCACATCACATGGAGGAACCTTCAGTTCAGATTATGTCATCTTGTTGCTCACACTCTGGAGATTGTCAACCTGCTTTTCCAGAGCTCCCAGAGATGACATCATCTAAACTGCTAATGATGAAAAACTCCTCTGGGTGATGTCAACTGGAGGAGTTTTTCAACTAGAAGCAGAGAAATATTTTTATATAGTGAAGTCAGAGGGATTTTTAAAAGCATTATTGTACATTTACACCCTAAACACAGCCATAGAAAGCAAATTCACTTCACCAAAAAATTGGTGAAGTTGCCCTTTAATGTCCCACCAAACATGAAACACCGCTGGTCCACAGAAAAGGACAAAGAAAAAAAAAAGTCAAGGACTTTTACTTTTAGAACTATTTAGGTAAAATATAAATCATGTATTTGGTAAAAAATGCTGGTAGGTACTCATTCTTTTACTAGAGTAAATTGTTTGTTTATTTGTACTTTTACTTATGGACAGTTTTTGAGTACTTGATTCATCACTGTTAATAAAATTAACACTCATCAGTTTGAGCTGTTTGTAATAAGTACATTTCAGTTAAGCATGGGAATGCAGAGAATTTCTCAGGGGTGAGGGCTAGAATTTAAAAAGCAATAGCACGCATCAGTATGGAACTGTTTATTTGTAGGGTTATTGTTAGAGTGGAAATTAACATAGTTTGTTGCATCAACTGTTTTCATTTTAAAATACACTATATGATGATGAAATGCTGCTAATATTTTAATGAGGAGAGTAGCAAGAACGCTTGCAGAGTCAGCATGACTGTCTGCTACTTTAGTTCCATGCAAGAGACAACGCATGGCAACACATCGGTTTCTGCTGCATTCACACCATGTTGTTTAAAGCATTATTACGAACCACAGACCAGGTAACTCGGACCGGAGCTACACCTGGTGGGGTGGGATTTTATCCTGTACCCTTTTGCCTGCCAACCCGATGCTCTACCCATTAAGCTGCCTGGCCCCCTACCTTATCATTAAAATGTAGTTTCCATCATTACCAACAGACCTGACCTTTAATTTATATTTCAAACTTCCTAGTTTGAAAGAGTTTGTGCCACTCTGAACAGAAGTCCCTTTTCACATCACTAGGAAGCTATGGGATCAGGTGTGAGGTGGAAACAAGCAGACTGCAATCAGCAGGTACAAAGTGTGATCATGTAATTGTGAAAAGACAAATATATAGGAGCCAAGCGGGTAGAAAGCACAGCCAAGGTGTAAAACGCTGGTTTCCTTAAGTCTTTACTTAGCTTTCTCCTCCTTTGTCACTTTCAAATGATCCTGACAAATTCAATCTACTGATAAACACATACAAAATCCCGCCCACACATTTGAACAGAGAAAGCTCTTCAGAAACGTACCTTTCCACCCACATATGTTGACATACTCTCATGAACAAACTGGTAATGTTCCATCAAAGCTTATAGCGCCCATTAAAACGCTGAGACACACATGCTCGTAGTTAACACCCACACACTCTTGAATGGCGTGACTTTCCATCACTGCAATTGCTAGTGACAATCATGTACCCCACTCTATTATACCTGGCTAATTGTTAGGATGCTACACACATTACCATAAAGAGACTCATAAAGACCAGTCACAAACTTTATATAGTATATGTCTATTTATAATATAAGCACACAATCCTGTGTTATCTTTGAGAAAACTTCATTTTACATAAGTATGCAACGCCCTCATGTAATCAGATAATGGATTATTTAGGCATCTACTCTCAATGTGCTGTAGAAACCGATGGAGATACAGTAGGTTGTCTTTTTTGCCTCATACAAACACACACACACATACACACACACACACACACACACACACCGCACACTTTGCCTGAAGGATTTTAATTTGAGATGCAGACTCCAGTGTCATAGTGAATGATATTAAAAGTCGTATCATGAATAAATCAGGAGACAGAGGACTCACCTCAGCAATGTGACAGATAAGCAAAGAGAAACAGCACACAGGAGCAGACTGAGTGGGAGAGGAAGAGCTTCAGGACTGACGGCGGACTGATAAATAAACCATTTTAACAATATAGACAGCGGCACTATTGGAAGTAGGCCATTAGTTTATGGCGCTTCCTAACAAGGCTGTAATTAGTTTACTACTAAATCCACAACATACCTTCATCTGTCATGCGATCACTCAAGAATGCTTTTTTATGACTGTTTTCAAAACAGGGAACATGTTCATAATGAAACACTTCATTTGTAAGAAATCACTCAGCCGTAACATCAATAAAAATTGACAATTTGTCAATTTGTCATGTAGTTACTGAACAAGAGAGGAAGTCACAGCAGGAGAGTGGTGCATCCAAAAAAATTTTGAAGGGCAAGAATTTATTTAAGCTGTCAACATTTCAAATCAAGCTCAAACACAGATGATGAAGCGATGTGTTGGTTTGGGCAATGATGGATTAGGAAAAAAAAAATGGGCCTCAGGGCTCACCCACAGGAAGGGCCCCTTCCTTTACTTTTTGAAAGTTTGGATTCTGTTTGTGATCATTTTTCATTTAATTTTGGATGTTTTGTGCCTCTTTTGCATATTAATAAGTTTTTGTTCAACATTAAAGAAATTTAGCATCTTAGTGTGATGGTTGTACATCTTTATGGTCATTTCTTAAGAATTGTTCGATCCCGTGGCCCGTTCTGCATCCCAACCCAATGCTCTACCCATTGAGCTGTCTATGTTTGACTTTGGGAATGATGAAGTTTTTTTCTCGCTACACATACCTATGTAAATTATAACCAAATAATTTTTAGTTTTATCAGACAACATAATCTTGTTCCAAAACTCATTTGCTTTGTTCACAGGCTCCTTTGCAAACTCCAAGCAATGAAACATCCAACCATGTAATTTAATTAAAGTTTTCAGGCACGCTGAAACAACACTGTTATACTCCTACTTTCAAACAGAAAGATTTGAGGCTTTCTTGCCTGAAGAGCTGTGGCACATGCTCAAAAACCTCTTATATTTTAAAAGATGTTTGACTTAGAAAAGCATCAATTAGGCTTTTAGCTGAATCAGGTTCATGAGATGCTTCACATGTAAAAATACTGGGAATTACAAAAGTAAATTCTGATTCTGTACCATAAATAAAATCTCTAAAGGTAAAAAAACAAACAAAAACAATCTCAATCATCTATTTACATAGATGTCAGATTTCTCATAGCAAGGGATGCATAGATATGCCATAGTTCATCATTTTAGTTAGGGTTTAATGTTAACCACATAGACAGATTTATAGAAACCCTCCAAAAAATCCTCTAAAGGTTTTTGGACTTTTACTTTGGGCCTCCTTTTAATAGTTGTCGCCGTTTCTTCAAAGCAAAACAATTTTTGCCCACCTTGAAATTAAGCTCTAACCACACTGACAACACCTTACATCATGGCAGATGTGTATTAATTATTTTTTTTATCTTTAGGCTAAATGCTTCATTATGTTGACCTTCTAGTCCCTAATATTGTTAGCTGATTGGCGTGGGACATTTGGGTACACTAGGTTTATAAGAAAGTTTCTTTTCTTGTTTCTGACAGCAGCTTTTATGAGTGAGGGACTGATCCCAAAACAGTAAGGGGATGGTCCATAAACGACAGAGATAAGAATGACCAACAATCAAGCTATACAGAAGTTTTTAGTGTGAGCTTACTGTTTTAATTTTATCACTAAAAGCCACGCCTTTCACATTGCACGTAGTCTCTTAGGATATTGTTTATATGAAAAATATTGATAAAAGCAGCTTTAAGTTTGAATAGGAGTTTTTATTATTATCACTTAATAATTTGATTTAAAAACATTCTTCATTCAACAATGTGAGTGGATTCACACTGCTATCTGGAAGAATGTTAGTTATATAGTGGGTTTGCATCTCCCATAATATTTTAAACACCCCCCACCCATGAGACCCAGGTCTGGGTTGGCTGTTGATCCAGAGAACATGGTGATCAAGAGAACAAATGAAGAAAAAGTGTAAAAATCCGCCTTCAAATAACCTATCTGCATATCATCTTCAGCCCTGTCTAGCTAGCCAAGAGGAGGGACCACCACGTCAACTGGTGTCTGCTGTGCATGTGCGCATACTGTACGTGTATATGAATATGCATGTGTGTTGTGTGTCTTGGCTGTGGTTACCTCTGAGGGGGGAAACAGTGGCGCTGTCGGCAGGTTAATCCAGCCCTCAGGCTAAGCATCAAACTTTCAGATCAGAGAATCAATAATTCACAGCAGCTTGTCAGGATCTATCACACAACACAGACTGAGAGGCAGGTAGCAGCACGACAAAGGCATGGAGGTGATTTACAGCTTCACACAACTCGCATACATACAAATAAAGGTGGACGCAGACTCCCTGTGTAATTGCACTTGTATACACTCCTTCACATGACACCTCTGGTTACACACACACACACACACACACAAAAGCAAGATGATATGTGCATACACACATTTGCTCACACACAAAGAGCTACACCTTGTCTGCAGTTCATGCAGATATAACTGCATGCGTTGAAAAGGAAACAATTGGTGGTCAGACTCACTTTTAATTCTCAAACCTCAGAAATGAATCTGATTCCTGACTAGGGCTTGTCACAGATCTACTGCTGTGCTTAAGATCCACAGCTAGTTCTTGAAGCACATGCCACGCTATTAATATGGTCGTGGCACTGTTGTAAATCCCCTGCAAATCAGAGGAACATAGCAACAAACCATGTCTGTTTTGTGAGCGTTGTGGGGGAGTGAGTTGGTAGGGGGTAAGAGAAATTGAGGGATATTTCAGCGCGTGGGTGTATAATGGCTATCAGAGGTGACTTTCAGTGGGATCAACTCAAAATACTTGCACACAAACAAGCATTTTTTTCTCTTTTCTCACAGTTACAGACACAGAACATTAGCTTATACAGATAACCATATCAAATGATCATACAGCAGCAACTAACAGGCTCTGCGGGTGGACCGGTGTGTACATGCGCACGTGTGTATGTGTATGCATATGTCTGCGTGAGGCAGTCATAAAGTGAAAGTGCTGACGCTCTGAGACATTTTCTTGGAGCTGAGTGAGCCCCTGCAGGCTGGGTAACCTTGAGTTCCTTTGCCGTGTATGAACCAGATGCTGGCAGTCAACGTGGCATGTGTTTGTCTGTGTTTGTGTGTGTCTGTATTGTTCAACCAACCACAGCACCCCTTACAACCACTGTTGGTCTCTAGGGCCTAACATTTTACTAGAGGCTTGGTGACGCACTGTTTGAAGAATGACCATTCAGCTGTGAACAGTGTCTTCTTACTGTCCATCCACAAAAGCCAAAGAGAGCAGCAGGAAATGCTTTGTGGGCTGTTTTGGCACAAAGTGAGCATTAGCAGAACAGCAGCTCCAGTGCTCCCTGTATGTGTCTGCATGGGAGGTGTTCAAGCACAGTATTTAGTTGTGAGCCACCTGTGATTTGGAAGTGCCCAGATAAAGTGCGATAAAAAGTAGTCATACTTATGCAATCAATGATTTTTTTTTTTTTTTTTTTTTGGTTTATTGTTTTTAATATATTTGTGTTACTTAGTGTTGGGGTTTTTTAAGTTCTTGCCAAAAAAAATAACAAATAATTAAATCAACCATGATTCAACCATGATACTTTTTATAGGCAAATCATGAAAATATGCTTTAGATTGTGTAGACAGCTGAGTTAATGAAATGTTGGGTGTAGATGCTGTAAGGCTATCGAGTACAAGCTGCTCTAAATCTCTGACTGTTTTACCTTTTTGTTTCTAGAAATAAAAAAAAAGCCAAGTACACCATTGGTAATAAGACATTTTGAAGATGCAGCCTATAAAAGTACACACTAGACTTGTGCACGGATCCAATTTTTCAAGCCAGCCCTGCCCTACATCCACGATGCTCTGTAATGGATCCGACCGATTTCCCTCATTTCTAGAAATTACATCTGCACCTGACCCATACCGTTGTTTTTGTTTTTTTTAAATTGGACATCAATGACTGCACGTGTATTTGTTCTCTGCACTTGGGGAGGGGGGAAACTAGCACTGAGCATTTCAGTCAAATACCATTGTATCCAACCCCGAGGCTTTACCCTTTAAGCCACCAAGACAAAGAGTAATACCCATCCACCCGACCTGTATCCATAGCATAAGCTATAGTTAAAGCACATAAACTAATCAACTACAAAACAGACACGGCTCAGTGTGGGCAGCTATGCTGCTCCATATGAAATCAATCAATCAAATGTTTCTGATGATAAGCCCTGTCCACTTCAACATTGAAAGCACCAGATTGTGTTACTGTTTAACAGTAAGGCACTAACTTTATCTCATCCAAGTTGTAGTTTGCTTATAAACAGGACCTGCAGATTGACTTTTTAAGGAAACAAAAATACGGAAGCTCAGAACAGCTTTTTTGGTTGCAGTTTTTATAATGCTGATATAATGAGACAATTATCCTATTGTCACAAGACATCAGGGTAACAATTCATTCTCTTTTCATAAGATAATTTGGCAAAATCCAAATGGCACCTAATGTTTTAAAGTTTGTATATTAAAATTTGAATAAATGCTAATTAGATTTCCCACATGATTATTGTAATGTTTCATAATAGTAGTTGAGTTATAAAGATTACTTAGAATATATTCTGAAAATTCTATTCAGAATAGAATTTTTATCTGAGAAAATTTTGAACTCCTGAAACGTGTCCATCCAAGAGACAGCTCACGTCAATTGGACATCTAGCATTTGCCACTGTGGTTTGCTTCATCCCTGTAAAACAGAATTAGGTCAGCACCAGTGTCATCTGTGGATGTAAAGCTGTACTAGAAAGCATGACTCTACCGTCCCACTTCACACTGGTCATAGTCCTCTGGTTTCAACTCTGTTTGTGTTGCATCATCAATAGCTCTCATGGCTCACCACTGCTGGCAACTGCCCCTCTGACCATGCTGTAATTACGGCTGCTGCATCACTGCTCCACCATGTCATCTCCTGTCCCCACAGCCTTTTAGGCCCCCTTCCAGTGCATTCTATTCAACTTTATTTATTTATTTATTTATTTATATAGCTCCAATTCACAACAAAGTCATCTCAAGGCACTTTACAGAATAAAGTTCAGACTATAAAGATGTATATAGAAAACCCAACAATTCCCCCTTGGGCAAGCCCTAGGCAACAGTGTGGAGAAAAATCTTCTTTAACAGAAGAAACCTCTAGCAGAACCAGGCTCAGGGTGGGCAGCCATGTGCCTTGACCAGTTGGGGTGAAGAGAGAAAAGAAAAGAGCATCAAGAAGCAACAACAAAACATTAGGCAGGTTGGTAGGACCAGTAGCTGCACACTGTAAAACACAGTCCACAGCTCCAAAGCTGTGGATGCCTGCAGAAAGGGACAGAGAGAGGGAGACAGAAGGAGAAAGACAACAACGGGAGTTAATTGGGTCCACCAGCAGTCTAAGCCTATAGCAGCATAACTATCACGAAAGCTTTATCAAAGAGGAAGGTTTTAAGCCTAGACTTAAAAGAAGTAGTAGTAGTAGTAGTAGTAGTAGTACTAGTAGTGTTTCCCAAATCTGAACTGGGAGCTGGTTCCACAGGAGAGGAGCTTGATAGCTAAAGGCTCTGCTTCCCATTCAACCTGAATTCTGGGAACCACAAGTAGGCCTGCATTCTGAGATCGAAGTGGTCTACTGGGATGATATGGTACAATGAGGTATTTTATATATGATGGAGCCTGACCATTCAAAGCTTTATATGTAACTAACCTTTGTGTGCGTGGAGAACTCATTATTAAACATTAACAATAGTTGAAGTTAGCTCAGGGAGATCTATGGTTAAAAATAGGGATTGGGGCCTTATTGATGATTTTAGCACTGTTGTACATGAAGATCTTTCTGTAATATTTGGGGGGAGGATCTGGGGAATTCTCTCTAATAGCTACAATTTTATTCATAAAGAAAGTCATGAAGTCATTGCTGCTCAGAGTTAAGGGAAATCTAGGCTCAACAGAACTATGGCTCTTAGTCAGCCTGGCTACAGTGCTGAAAAGAAACCAGGGTTGTTCTTGTTTTCCCCTATTAATTATGAATAATATGCTGTTTTGGGATCTCCGAGAGCTTTTTTGTACATTTTTAAACTGTTTTTCCAAGCTAAATGAGATTCTTCTAAATTTCTGGAACGCCACTTCCTTTCTAACTTTTGTGTTGCCCGTTTTAAGTTGCGGGTTTTTGAACCCATCACCTTTTCTGGTTTACTGCCTTATTTTTCTGAAAGTACATCTCGTCACCGGTCAGATTTGGCAGGCATCATGAGTCCAGTCCGACATTGTTTTGGCAAAGTTACACACCAATTCAACGTTCATTTTAGTGACCTCCAATTTGTGTAATCAGGTGACATTAACTCCTGTGTGAATAATAATCTTAATGTATGTACGTTTATTTTTAGCCAGGAGTTTCAAATATTACTCAACGTCGCCTGCTTTGGCCGCAGGAAGACATCTGACTATGGCTGCTGGAGTCTCTAACTTCTCGCTTCTGCCAGTTACCAAAGTTGGTTTTATAGCGGGTGTGTCGCTGAGTGGGGAAAATCGATTAGAATTGTGAAAAGATTGGTGATGAACCTGGGGGACTGTTTAGAATTAGATCTCTTACGAACCCCCATCCAGACAGACTGGCTTCCCGGCTGGGTGACAGCTAACAGGGGCTTTGCTAGGTCGGTGCACACCAGCTACCAGACTGACTAGCTGGATTATTTTCCATGGTGTGGAGCCGCGCTTACAATTCCGTGAGCATCGCCTCCAAAGCTGCAAAAACCTTACACTTGTTACAGATACCATTATCGCTAAAGGAGGCAGAGGAAAAACTAAACTAAAATTGGTTAACATTAGCTATTTATGTTTTAGAAGAGCAGGTGCTTGGGTAATACATGGATATGTAACGTCTCAAGTAGTAATTCTTGTGTATAGAAATCCCTTATTTAAGTAAAGAAAGAGGTACAATTAATCAGTGAAGTCTTTAAGCAGGAACACAACAGTATGCAGAAACAGGAAGTGACACAATGCGTTTACTGCAAGAGGAGCTCTATCCAATCCATTGTCCCAGGCTCCTGTCTTTCTTTCCCATCTGTGATGTCCTTTGCTTGTGTTAGGACATCCAATAATAGACACTGGGCCAATAATAACACTGAGCCAGTCTCAGTAATGTACTATGTGTTAGTCATTAGTAATCAACAAAACACAAATTTACGTTTCTCTTTGTTTCAACCAAATAAAATCGTTTAAAAAAAAGGTACAGGCCACACGAGGGGGGCCTGGTGGTTCAGTGGTAGAGCACTGGGTGGGTATGCAAAAGGCCTCAGGTTCAAATCCCACCCTACCAGGTGTGGCCCCACCCATCCACCAAGGGTCACTTGAAGGGCATCGAGCGTAAAAACTCATGCCAAATCAACGTGCAGAGCATATTCCAAAAGTCACTGGTTTTTGACAAGCCACACAAAAAAAAAAAATTAGCTGTTAGACAAGCATCACTTAAGGCTGATAAAACGTACTGGCACTTTCTATGCATGTTTTTTGGAGGAAGAAAACTATATTTTGATAGTGAGAATGTAAATAGACATTAAAAAACCTGAAATTTCAGGGTTGTGAAGCCATCGAGGGTAGGTATTCTAGTGAGAATTCCATCTTTCTTTAATGTTTGTTTGATATATGATAGTTGTATAGTTTTACCTCTAGTGGTAGTAGTACTTCTAAACAACAATTGGAGAAGACAAAATGACACTTGGATTGAAGTGCTCATAAATTATGGACACGCCGCCTGTGCCAAAGGGTTACAAGGACAATACTGCTTCACATTAAACAAGCTGTGAATGACTGCGAAACACTCCGCAAAGTGCTGTTTAGATAAGAAAAACATTTTGAGTCTTTATATAATTACACACAGACATGTCCAAACTGAGTAGCACCCTATTTTTAAATTGCAAAACAAAGAGTAAATCTGTTTTTTTCATCATGTTTAATGCAAAATTAGATGACTTCTGATGATGAAAGAACATTTGCACTAGCTAATGTGTAACATCAGTATGTAACCCTAAAACTAGTACAATAAAAGGTTTAGCCATTACAGTATTGATAACCATTTGGAATAGCCAATGGTGCCTTTAGTATTCTGTGCATAAGAAATTCTTTGTTTTACTCTTTTTGCCATTTCAAAATAAAAGGAGTTCAAATTTTTGACTGTGACTGTAGATTGAATGGTGATCACATTTTGAGTTAATCAACACAAACATGTATTGTTAAGTCACTGAAAAAAGGCCTTGGGTTTATTGGGCTGAACTGTGGATGCTGTCTACAGACTGTTCCACCTTTCTGTCCTGTCAAACACAGCAATGTGAAACCACAACACTGTAAAACATTGATTCTGTCTAAGAAAAGATCCCCTGTTCTTATGCAAATCAATCAGGTTTCCACATAGTTTGGTTGTTCACAAACTGTCACATGCAGAAGTGTAGCTGTCTCGCCATTTTAGAACACTGACTTCTCTTCTAATACCCAACCTGACTGGAGTCAGGGAGTTGGCGAGAGAGCGAGAAACAAAGTGAGCAAGCGGGGGTGGGAGAGGGAGAGAAACCGAGAGAGAGCATTTTGACCTCAAGAGGAGAGGCAGATAAAAGGATAAAGAGAGATGAGAGATCAGATGAGGATGCAGGAGAGAAAAGGGAAGGAACAGCCTGCTTGTTTCCTGTGTTCATCTATATTTCACAGCACTTTCAATTAGCAGTGTGGCTGCCGAGCGGCCAGGAGAGATAAAGACAGAGATGAAGAGAGAGGGAGAGGGAGGTTTGCTGCAGGTCACTGTGCCCCCCCCCCCCCCCCCCCCCCCCCCCCCCCACCCCCCCAAAAAAAAAGGTGTTTGCAAACATAAAGTGTGTTTGCTTTGGCCTGAAGCAGGGCAGAAGCTATTGGTTTGTGGCATCTACATATTGCTCAGGTTAAGTTTAATGTGGCAAAACTTCAAGCATGCTGTAATTTATCAAGAGCAGCCACATGGAAGCAGTTGTTCTGTTCATCACTCCTAAAAATTGGTTGAAAGGGTTGTTTTCTCGGGGCAGACATTTAAGTTCAGAACTTTTCGAGGAGGTCAAGTTCAAAGTACAAACACTCTAATCTCTGAATATATTATGATGTGATAGAAATTTGTTCGAACTGTGTTGGAAACTCATCCGCTGACTGGAAGACTTTTTTTGCCCTGAGTTCCCTTAAAGTTGTTGACTGTTGACATCAACTTTCATTTGATGTAGGGGTCTGAAATTTGCATACCCGGTAGGCATCCTACCTCTCATGGAAATTCTGGGAGTCTCCTGCACATCCTGTACAATATGCAAGAGATTTTTTCTTTGTTTGCTTTTAAGAGACAGAGCAAATGACAGTGGCCACCCCTAAACAGACAAGAAACATGATTGCTACCACTTTCATTCTTTTAAGTTAAAGCCAAATGTATGCCTCTTGCAGAAAGTGGCACAAAACCCAGCACACAGCTTAATTACATCATTATAGCCAGGGCCCACTTGTGGATCACATTCTTCTAGCACACTACAGTTTTGCAGATTAAACTCATTAATTTTTACCCAAGATGAAACCAAAGTTGTCACCTAATCTTCAACGCTCCTTGCCAATAGGTAAGGCAGGTACCTGCTTGAGGCTCCAGCCTAGTAGGGGGCCCCCCAAGGGCTGGCAAGTTAAACTTTGTACAGCACTGACTGTGTGCAAAGTTTGCAATGACACTACCAGTCGCAGACCTCCCTAAGAGGACAGGACCCCGACTCGCACTCTGTTTCAAGTAGCGCATGATTCAGTGTAAACAAACAGGTCTAATGACACGAGGAAAAACAAGCTGATGAAAATGAAGAGGAGTTATCATTCTGGGAGACGAAAAAAAGGGAGAACAGGAGAAAAAGCAAGTGAGTGATTAGCGAAGCATTGGACATATTAACGATTAAATATAATAAACTAAATAGCGTTAGCTAAAACTGCTAGTGTAGCTGTAACTGTGGTGAAGAGACAGTTGAATAACAGAACTTCCACTGGTATCACATCGTTTCGTTTGTTCACTTTACATTTAACATGTTAACTTAGTTGAAGCTTGTCTGACTAAGCTAACTGTCAAGCTATGAATGCATAGTATGTCATTTAGATGAAAAGAAATTTGGGCAAGTGTACTATAAATCACTATGAGGTATTACTGTAACTTATTGTGCTATGTGTAGTGTGGTGTGTATTTTATTGTATTTCTATATTCTAAGCATTGCAGTTTTATGTTGCATACATTTTTGCCTAGGGCCCCAACAGAGTCTAGGATCACCACAGAGAGGATTGTGGCAGACAGCACATCTATTTGCAGATACAGTCATGTATGGTCCTCTACAGGAAGCATGTATTAAGCAAGAACCAGAAGACAATTACCTTAGCATAACAACTGCCTGAGATGGAAATGGAACCGCCACTTTATCCATCAAGGTTTTAAATCAGGAAAAACAGAGATGTAAAAGCCAGATTTATCTTTGGGATCGTCACAGTTTAAAGTCTGTTTGGGAGCCTCTCTCCATCTTCTCATTTTGTATAACTGCACAGCAACACTCGAAGAGGTTACTGTATTATTAATGTTGGGAAACGCAACAGAAATGGCAGCAGCAACAAACGGCTCTATTAGTTTCTCCTCCTGAGTTTTCCACCTCTGTTCCAGTGTGTTCAGTGGCCCCACCATTCAGGGACTTAAATTGCATCTTGAGAACACAACAGAATCCACAGGATGTGCTGGTGCACATACAAACACATAACCACCTGATTTAATGGATTTTTGGGGCTGTAAACATAACTCTCACATCATATTGTGTACAATTTAGCCATCAGTTACCTAGTACCATAACAGAAACAAAGGACTATTTGCTTTCAATTCATTTAGTGTTTGTGTCCATCTACTAAATGAATGTGCAGTCTTTCTCTGCCTCCCTTTGCTTTTCCACTAACTCTCTGGGCTTTTAAGATGCTGCCACTCCCACCTGCACTGCACCCCAGCATTTTCCTGCCTTTTGTTGTCACCTGGATTGTGACATAAATACCTGTTTCTTATTCCCTCACTACCAGATTGTCAACCATTTCAACTTTGGTTTCTACCTGCTGCCTTTGTCTGCTGACCTGCTTATATCTGCATCCATTTAAATAAAGGGGATCCATTTTAACTTTTTTGTGTGTCGAGTGAGATTGGCGTCACCTGAGTCATGATAACTACAATATTTATTCTCTATTTGGCTTTGATCAGGTCTTCAATTTGAAATATGCTCTACTGTCACCAGCTGGCTGCTAACTGTAACATCTCTCTGCTGATTGGTGCCGAATTACAACCATAAAACAGAAACAATGAGCTGAAAAACACTAAAAAGCCCTGTACATCACTTTCATGTTTAATATTTAAAATGATGGGAATGGGCTGAAGTAATAAAGAGTGCACTCTATAGCCTTGACCTACATCTCAAAGCCCTGTGTCAGATTTGTGTGATTACCATTTGCTTGAACCTGTCTACAGTTAGGAACTGCTGCCAACTAAATTTGCCTGTGACTCAAATGACAGGCTCGTTGTCAGAGCAGATCAGAGGTAGTGAGGCAGTACTGATGCTTCTTCCTCTGACCTGTCTTAGGCTGCTGTTACTCGGTGTGAGTCCTCAGCTGGGTACCACTAGGATCTAAGTGTCAGCAGGATTTCACTCTTAACTCCTCACTACAGTGACTGAATCCACAATCAGCCACAGAGGAGAAAGGCACCACTGAAATAAACTCTGGATGTTTTTGTTAGAGTACCGCTCTGAGGTGACCTCAAAGCTAAGAACGTCAAGTTGAAACATTATCTCCTGTGGAGATGGTTCCCTTGGAGAAAACAGTTTTTTTTTTTCAAAACTGACACCAGAAAAAAAATCTTCAACGTTTGCGATGGGCTCCATGCTGGATGCAGTCAATTAAATGAGTTTTTTGAGCTGCTATTCTTAAAAGTTAAATTTTATAATAAATCTTAGGCCAGTCAAACTGCAATCAGGTGATTTTAGTTTAACCAACTGGGTCTAAAACTAATTAGCTGCATGAAGGAGGAATACATACTCATAGCATACAGTAAGTGTCTCTTTGTATTAGCTGACATTACTTTGTAGAGACCTTTGTTCACTTTGACTTTGAGTCTTTTGTCATAGCTCAACAATTAAATGTTTAAAAATGTTTTTAAAAGTGTCAACTTCCAAAGGTGGATGAAAAACAATCATAATGAAGATGGGATGAATGAAGGCATATGCTAGTTAGTCAATAGCTTAACTTACATTATCTTCTAATATTAATTTAATTGTGATTTTACAGACCCTCACTAGTTAAATGGTGCAGAAACGTCAATGTAAGTGTGTATGTCTCTTCAGATTGAGGGGTGTACTTAACATTAAGCCACATTGCCACATTCTGATTTTAAAGTTACATAAGGCTTTAGCATATGCTGTCTGCATAGTGGACATGAACTGTGGCATAAAGGTTTTCTTTAAATTTCTGTATTTTCTACATTTTTTACTACTAAAAGAACCTGTTCTACAATCCTGGGGTAAATGTCCCAAACGACAGGACCACAGTCTCAAAATACCACAGAAACATGTCGGACAGGTCGTAAAACAACCAAGAGCAAGACTATTTACACTAAACTATGTGGAAATAATTATCAATACATTTTACTCTAAACCACAAATGTTAACCTACGGACAGAAAACTACTAGAGGAGTCAGAGCAAATTCCCCTGGATTTATCCTCTAGGGCCTCATGACAGACCATGGTAATCCTCCTAAAACTTTGGTGAGCTGTTTCAATCCAAATTAAACTGGTGGACCAAACACACACACACACACACACACACACACACACACAGGTGAGGCTAAAATACTGAATGAGTTTTATTCAAATAGCATTTGAAAGTGCAAGTGTAGATGAAGTGAACTTTGGATTCTACTCTGATAGCACTAGTATGAAAATCAAAAATAAGACATGATTGAGCAAAAATATATAGTGAGCACAACCAGAGTGAGTGCCTCCTGACACTGCTGAAAAGCACTGGAGGACCCTGGTGCACTGGTTGGACTGAGGCGGCATGGAATTGAGGGTGGTTTCCTGCTGCATCCAGCAGCTGTTATTTGGCACCACCTGCTTCTCCAGAGAGCAGAGGCCTACAGAGAAAGCTTGCCCGCCCCCAGGCATAACCCCAGGCAATGCATGTCAACCATATGCTTGTTCTGCTGCGGGGCCAGTGCAGCAGAAAAAGAATGACTCCAGTGTTCTGGATGAGACAGAAAGAAACTGTCAGTCCAAGCTGTAGTCTGGCTGATGGCTCAGCTGATGCCAGGATGGGTCAAACCCCGGCCAAGGAAGACTAGGGGTTCAGACTCACCCCCTTAGGGACTGTGGCTGACCATTTTGATGTGAAACACTAGATGGTTTAAAAAGGTCCACTGAATGCAGAGGGAATGACGAAGAGTGACACACGACAGGAAATTAACTAATATGGAGGAAAAGAGTAAAGAACTTGCCTTTAGGCATGTAGAGAAAAGCAACCACCTGAATAAATGAAACTGGGTTTGGCTCTCTTTGACCAAGCGGCAAACTTATGGCAGTTAGCAGCATAAAGTGCACCTCCTGGGTCAACGTCAACCCTTCTGTTTGAAGCAACTCAGTGCTGGATGACAGGACTGTACTGTAGCACCACTGACACCTCAGGAGTTGCAAAGAATTCCCCCCTCATAAAAAAGAGAGCAGAGTGTGGAGGCGGACAGCATTTTGAGGTAAATGATTTCTCAGTGATAGATGCAGTCTACCCGGCATCCAGTGTAACACTCTTCCTTACTCTCAAGTCTACATCTGATACTTACATTTCCTCACATGTCCTCTGAAATGGACTTTTGATCATGGCGTAATGAAAAAAAAAAAATCAACATTCCTCTGCTTATTTGTGGCATGTTCAGCTTATGTCATCAGTTTGCCTAACATACACACTGTGTCACAGACACTGTGAAACAGACTGGGAAAAAAGCTGTTTAATTTGTCCGACGTCCTTGTTGTGATCCCTGTTTCTCAGATCATTTGAGTAAGCTTCCAATGACTGAAACATTCACTGCTATAGCTTTTTAATGAAAAAACAAATGTTGCTTCGTTGCTTGTGGGAATTTACGGAAAGTCCAATAAATGAGATATGAGATTTATTGTCACTTTAGAGCCGGATTTTGAGTAAAGCAGTATCAAAAAATCTGTGCAGTGATGATCGTTTGCAAGAGGTGATGATGTCACTCTTGTTTGCCCAGTTTGATCTTCGCTCCTCTCCGCTAACACCCCTCTCTCACAGCTTTTCCATCATCTGATATGGCATTTCATTGATCTGTTTTCTCTCCTGCTTGTTTTGGCATCTCAACATGGAGTCAACAAGAAAAAAAAAAAAAAAAATAAGTCCCAGGGGCAGCAGAGAGTGGCTAGAAGTAGGATTGTTCAGTTCAGCCAATGTTACAGGCCAAGGCGTTACACGCATGCAGATCAGGTGTATGTGTTCAGAAAAGCACATTTATCCATAAAGTTTTTTAGTTAAAAATGGAACCACCACTTTATCCATCAAGGTTTTAAATTAGGAAAAAACGAGTTAAAAAAACAGTTAAAGTGGTGGTGACCGCACACCTTATTAAAGCTGGTTCACACATGTTCTGTGAACCTGAACTTACCCAACAGAGCAGTATGTGACAACACAAATGTCGAAGTCAGGAGGTCCAGACATTAAATAACCTTTACTTCACCAGCTCCATAGTCACATAGCCATTGTCTAAAGTCCAACTGAGCTTGTGTCTGATTCTGGCTGCTCAGTTATTTGGTCTGCAGTTTAAGTTTTCACCTGTATTTCCTGTAATTTGGTCACTGTCACTCATTAGACTGTTGAGTGGACATCAAAAAGAAAAGGCTGCACTAATGCAAGAAAGTCAACAGGGAAGTGGTGACCCACATTCATAGTCAAGACAGTCAACAGCTACACAATAAATGATCATTTTCTTTAAATGAGTAGCAGATTGTTATGAAGAGGTCAGGGTAAGACTTTTAATCACCTATGTCTGCTCTGGCTCAGGTCTCCCTAAATGTCCATCTACCTGAATGTGTCTTAATGTCAGAACCTGACATGTGTAAACAGCAGAATAGGGACATAGAGCAGTCTCTTCAGGCATTTATTTCAACCAACCCTCCCAGTATATATGTGTACACACCTGGTCTATGGTGGCGACAAATAACACATCCAACCTGGCAGACATTGAGATATCATGTGATCTGATGACATCACATGAAATGTGAGAATGCGTTGACACTGAAAATCTTGTTAAACAACACGTTGTGCTAACTCAATTCCGTAGGTCATGTGAGAAACCAGTTCAGAAGACTTTGTTGGTTCTTCCTTAATTTGTCACACCTTTGTGTGTCTTGCAGCCATTTATGTTTAGAAATCGGCAGTGCCATTACACAATGTTGTGCACTGTGCTTACATTCTTTAATTGGATGCAAATGGCACAAACCTGCCCCAGAAAATCCACACACATCTCTACACAGACACAGTTTAGCTTTGTTTGTGATGCTAGTGACACTGGATTACCAGAAATTACTAGTTCATATTTTAATGCTGAAATGCTTTACAGTGCAAAAACTGCTGTATCACACTGTGAGATCTGATGTGACATTTTAGAACATTAAAGAAAAAGTAATGTTGAATAAGTAAGTGCCAAAAAGGGGTGCTTTTATTCAGAAAAACTGTAATTGAACAGAGTCAAAAAAAGAACCCCAGGGAAATCATCCAGTAAGCAAAACTGAATATTTAAAAAAAAAAAAAAAAAAACACTAATAAAAGCTATAGACAGACAACAAGCTTCCACCTCATCTCCTGTTCTTCCCAAGTGAATGGCATTTTATCTTCTCAGCCTAATTGGAAGCTACCACATGTTCAGGAAAGCAGAGGTTGAGCCAAACAAAGACACAGCATAAAAGTTCCATCAAACAGTAAATGAAACCATCAACTAAGATATCTCAGTAACTGCTAACACCACCGTGTGCCTGTGGGTGCCTAGGCACACTCACAGAGCACCAAATGTAATAGAAAATAAATTACTGGAGCTTTGTTTTTACCTGTCCACCTTCAACTTACCAGCACCCGGCTTTTCAAGCTGAGAAGACCTAATGATGCAAAACGTGCTTCACCTGATTGAGCAGCTGATCCACTCCACCTTCTCAGCAGAACAACAGAAGAAGCATCATGCATATAGTAGAACGGATCACTTTCACCAGTCCCTGAATCAAGAATAAAATCAGGATATGTGATTTACTTAACCTAATGAATAACCTATAAGATTATTCAAAACATTACACTGCACTTACTAATAATGACACATAAGCTATAGAAACAAATAAACTGTTAAGAAACAGTCTTGTATTGTGTGCTGACAGATTCTGCAACATCCAGTTGACAATAGGAGGTGATTCTTCATTTGTTTAGTTGTCATACATCTCTGTGTTTGGCTCAGCTGTTTCAGAGCTATGACACCGGTTGTGTGAGTGCTTATATATTTATTAATCAGCAGAGCCTCCTGCTGCATCTAGGCTGTTTGAACCGAACACAGTCTGTTTGTTTATGACAGTGTTGTTGAGATATTTCTGTCGCAACCAACCTAGTGACCAAGTAAAATGACCATCCCTGGAGATATGCTGCTATCATAGGTAAAAAAAATACACTCAATGGATTAAACAATAAGGCCCTATTCCTTTACAAGACAGACCACTGATCTCAAATTATCACAGAAGATTCAGAGAATACAAATGAGCATTTGGTAGCAACCAGCAGGCCAGAAGGCAAGAGGAAGACAAGTGTTTTTTTATTTTTATTTTGCAGCATGTAAACTGTCAATACTATTTAAACGAACAATGTCTAATAAATTTAATTAGAATGAGGTTGGGACACTGCTTGATTAGCACACCCTTAGCTATATTTGAACAGTATCAGCTATATATTGTTGTTAAAATTCTTTTTCTTTGGCCGGGTGTCATTTTAGTGTCTACTAAAGACTGAATTATTCTTCTCCATCTATACACGTAAATGTCAGCATGGACCTACGCTTAGACATGTCCTCACGTGTTTCTTATACACTTGCACGGCAGATGTACATCCCCGCAACAGGACAGTAACGGATTGTACAAACCTCAATTTGCTAAAAATACAGAAACACTCCAGAAACAGAAATTAAATGCATTGGTTCTATAATTCACAACACTCAGCATCTATAAAGCTAAACACAGAGTTCAACAATAAAATGGTCCCGATGAACTTTTTCCAGACTTCTGCCGGAATGGTTCTTTGAGGATGCTCTGCTGAGGTGTGAGCTGCTGGACTGACTTTCACAGCACTAGAGAGCACAAAATTACAAAGATAAAGTATGTGAAGACTCTGGAAAAACCTTGTTTTCTGCATTAATGGCTTAGATGAAGATGTGATGTGTTTGATAGATATATAAATAAATAAATAAACCTATGAATATTTTGAAAGATAACAGAAGTGGTCATTTCAAAGACCAAATGGTAAATTGTAAAACTATTTTCATTTTCATTAACTTAATAGTTTCTTTCCCATGTGAAGTATAGTATGCTATGAAAACCAGCTTTTTAAAATCCCTTTTTTTTTAATTTTCACACAGTGAAAAGAAAATGAATACACTAAAGACTAAATAAAGCAGCAGTATAACAATAGAATATATTAAACAACATAAATAAATAAAATCAGTGCGATCATCTAGACAGGCAGGAACAGTTACATTTTTTGTTCTACTTTTCATTTTTCCTATGTCCAGTGCTACTGCCGTTTCGATTCCGACATTATCCAATCAGCTTGGCTGAACATCCAGGACCTTCTCAGATACGACATTCGAGTCCAGGAAAACTTATGTCTTTGTGCAATGGTCCTTTAACATTAAGGAAGAACTTATTTTACCCAAACTTTTAACTAACCTTAACCGAGTAGTTTTTGGGCCTAAACCAAACCAGTTGTTTTTGCCTCACGATAACTATCATAGTTTCATTACCAGAACTGTGTGTTTATAACTCTTACCATGACCAGGAAGGTGCAGTATGCCAGGTGCCATTACAGTGCTATTTTGGGAAATGTCCACTTTCACAGGACACTATTTCCCTATATTTAAAGAGATGCCTGTCAGGGTGCTATTTCTGGAAATGCCTGCTGGCATGGGGCTGCTATTTTACCATATTTCTAGAGAAGCATGGTAGTTGCCATTAGGGGTCCAACAATACATCGATCTTTACCAGTGCAATGATTAAATAACCAAAATCTTATTTAATCAATGCAAAAATGATGTATATCTAAGATGTATATCTTAAGTGCATGTTCTCTTGACAGTGGACAAGTGCCAAAAAATGCAGCAGCTTAGCACACAGGAAAATACATGGATGAGGAACAATGATTGTTTTATTTTATTTTTTAGCTTTGTGTGTAGGGTATGGCTGTCTAAATTAATACTTACTCAATACTCAAATACTCAATTATTTTAGCTGCATATAAAAATAAAAATTAGAGCATATAAGGGTGTAGTTTTATTACAGATTGAAGAAAGCATGAAATTAGCGGATCTCAAAAAACTGTTGTAGTGTTTATGATGCAGGTGAGACTTTACCTGAGTTGACAACATCTATGCTCATTAATGTACATGCAAAAAAAGCTTGCTAAATCATAGGTAATAAAGTACTTCTTTAATCCCGATAAGCATAGAAACATGGTAATGTGAGCTCAACTACAACGTATCCATTCACCATTTTGAGTTACAAAACATAATTATAATTTGGGTGTATTTATGATTTGATAAAACTGTAAGATTTTGTGGAATATGTAGTGGCACTTTTTGAAGACTTTGACTGCTTAATTACTTAATCATTTAAAATCACTTTAAACTGCATGATTTATGATATTGAGAAGTAGAGATGTAGAATGGAATCACGACAAGCAGCAGAGCAATATTAGGATGCTGTACCAGTGATATAAAAAAACATTTTAAGCCCACTTTACCTCCATGCATGGTATGCTAATTTCCTTCGTATTTGTTTTCCTGTGAATATGATCAGTTACATTAATAAAAAATGAAATATATTCTCATAGTGACTGACCCAGACGCATTTCTATGTAAACAAAATCTGTTTTCAAGTCTTCACCCTCCCTCAAAGAAATAACAATAAACTTTCAGATCAATTAGCATTCAGCATCAAATCTCACACAGTGCACACTAAACCCCAGCCATGTATTGTTGAGGGGATAATTGTTGCCTTGTGGTGGTTTGCAGTTGCTTGCTGACTGATTGACACTGATACATCCACATGCATGAACAATAATGGTAACGAACAGCATAAAGACACATAAAGAATGAGTGACACTAATAATTAACACACGTGCAACATGCAGTCCTCTTTCTTGTGCCTTTCAGATGAGCCTGTGTACATCCCAGTTAGAATAATTCATCTCCATCATGTCAACACAACTCTGTCTCAGGGATTGGATTGTCACACTCACTAATTACTCCTTAAGATAATCAGCCTGTGTGGCTGGAGATGCAGTTCCCTCCATGCCTCCATCTTCTCAGGGAATGAGAGGTTTAATCTGTGGCAAGATCAGAGCTACTGGGAGCTGGAGGAGGAGGGTTGGGAGGCGGATGGAGGGAGGCGGGTGAAAATGAGAAGGAATTTGGGCATCTTAACAAACTCTTAATTACGTTCTCTATCCTCTGCTGGTGGCAGGCGTAAATGGCGGTCCCCAGGGAGCCTCTGATCCACTTTCTGATCTGCAGAATTCACAGCCGAGCTGCTGATCAAAAAGATGGAGCGGCCTAGATGCTTCAAACACATGGGACCTTTTTCCAGCGTGGGACTCGTTGCTTGTCATTGAGCGGAAGTTTGAATTGTTGAAATTCATGCTCAAAAAAGCAAAAGCAAAAAAAAAAGCTCAGTTTGCTTTAAAGACAAGGAAAAAAGGAGAGTTTGAAGAGAAACAGGGAGTGTTCAATGGCTCCATGAATTGATAATGAGCATTCATGCAACGTGCTAAAGGCGTTTGTCCCATATATGAGGCGGAATTCATTGGAGATGACCTCCACCCACATCTCGCTATTCTAATATGCCAGGCGCAGCTTTGATGTTCGCCATCGGCTGAATCCCTGGGGAGACTCTGCTGTAATAAACCACAGCAGTGCACGCAATGTAACACACATGCCAGCAGGAAGTCCCATCAGCCTCTCCCAGTTGGTTCCTGGGAGCTATGTGAGGTCAGGGTGCCACTGAAACTGGATCATGACACATTCCTGTACAGAATGCCCACTGACCGCTGCTTTTACATGTTGTCACTGTTTATCTCACAGTTTGGTGTTTGGACTTTATAGGTTGAAACAAACTATCTAAACCTTTAGACTCCAACAATCTTTTATTAAGTAGCAATGGAAAAAACATGGATTGGCTTCCAGCTTTCCATTAAGATTGGAATACCTAAAGACCCGGAGCACAGTTTGACCATTGTTATAAATTAGTGCACAAGATATATTAACTGCAGGTAACCATAGCAACATTTCTTCATTTTGATAACACTCCTGGCTAAGCCTGGAAATACACTGAAGATAAGAACGTTGTCTATGCTTTCAGTTCATCAGAATTTTCAATTGTGTAAGTATCTAATGATACTGAATGATAATGTCTGTATTGTATTGTGACTATTGAAAGGCCTGTATAGATGATCAATGTTAAGAGTTTGTTTAACAGCCCAACAGCCTTTAAGCCATCTTTATCCTTTGCTTAAAGTGCATTCAGAAAGTCTTCAGACCCTTATTACTTTTTTGAATTTTGTTATGTTGCAGCCTGATACTACAGTTTTTTTTAAAAAGACTCTCATTAATCTACACTCAGTACCTCATGATCGCAAAGTGAAAACAGATTTTTGAAATGTCTGTAAATTTATTTAAAATAAAAATACTGAAAAACCACACGTACATAAGTATTCATATGTTTCGCAACAACACTTGAAATTAAGCTCAGGTGCCTCCCATTTCTCTTGATCATTGCTGAGAGGTTTCTACACTTTGACTCCAGCCCAACAGTGGTCAATTAAATTAATTGGACAGGAATTGGAAAGGCACACACCTCTCTATAGAAAGCCTCACAGCTGACAGTGGATACTGTATCAGAGCAAAAGCCATGAGGTCAAAGTAACTCCCTGCAGAGCTCAGAAACAGGATTATTGCGAAGCACAGATCAGGGAAAGGCTACAAAAAAACTTCTGCTCTACTCCAGGTTCCCAAGAGCACAGAGTAGCAGGACAGAAGCCTCTCCTCAGTTCAAACACATGAAAAGCTCCTTGTAGCTTGCAAATAAGCAACTGAAGGACTCTCACATTGTGATCTGGTCTGATGAAACCAAGATTGAACTGTCTGTGAACTGAGCCTCAATTCTAAATGTTATGTCTGGATGAAACCAGACATCGCTCACTACCTGCAAATACCATCCCTACAGTGAAGCATGGTAGTGGCAACATCGTGCTGTGGGGGTGTTTTCAGCGGCAGGGACTGAGAGACTGATCAGGGTTAAGGAAATATCCAATGAAAACCTGTTCCACAGCACACAGGACCTCAGACTGTGCTGAAGGTTCACCCTCCAGAGCCTTGACTTGAACCCTATTGAATATCTATGGTGACACCTGAAAATGGCTCTCCACTAATGGTCCCCATCCCAATTTACTAAGCTTGAGATAATTTGCCAAAAATATTGGCAACAATCCCCCAACCTCGGTGTGCAAAGATTGTCACGTCATACCTAAAAAGACTCATGGCTGTAATTGCTGCCTAAGGTGCTTCAACAAAGTCTGAATACTTAAGTACATGTGATATTTCTGAGAGAAGATTGATGAGAGAAAACATTTATCTGAACAACTGTAGTATCAGGCTGCAACATATTTTTTTTTAAAGCATAGGGGGTTTAACAACTTTCTGAATGCACTGTAAGCAATGGATAAATATGACTTAAAGGTTGTTGGGTTGTTAAACAGACTCCATGCAGTATTTGGAATCCTCAATGGATGTTACAAAATCTACGCAGAGAGCTTCATAAATCAGGGTGAAAGTGGATGTATGGATGTATTGCTGAAAGTTGAAGATGTTTACATTAAGGCATAGTGCTAGTTTAAACATGGTATGCTGAGATTACAATAGCTTATTGTTGGAGAGGATACACTGTTCAGTTCGATTTAAACTTAAACTTATTCACCTTTTAGAGGAAAATGTACTTTAGGTGGCATCCCATTTACTCTTCTGCTTTAGTAAAGGAAAAATATTCAGACTTACAGATTAGCCAATGAACCGAAAGCTTTTCTATTTAGCATTGACATTTTTTCAAGAAAAGTAACGTTTGATTTTATTATATAAACCAAATGACCCGAAATAACTACAAGCAATAAAGCACAACATAAAAAACAAATTTTAAACGGCCCATTCTCATTCCCAAGGCATCAAAAAAACGTCGCTTTGTCTAGTCCCTTCTGTGTTAAATGCTGATGCTTAAACATTTGCGATAGTGATCAACACTATGAGCTTTCAGTGTGGTACAGTGGAAGGAAATGCAGGAAAAATCCTGCATCTGTTGCAGGAAAAGTGCAGTGCAGACATGCACTTTATGATAATAATCATAATACAACGTGAGGCATGTGGTTACTATAGTAAGGACATACATTTGTGCATGTTTGTAGTGTTTTGTTTTTATGTAATTTATCTTTTAATTTACCTTTCCCTTAAGTTGTTTTCCCTTAAACTTAATAGACTTTCTGTGTGTATATAAAGTCGTTCCCATGGCTCCAAAAGGTTGCACCCAAGGAGCATCCAATATTAACGCCAAAGGGTACCTGTGGCATCAATTTGTTATGACAGAGGATGTAAAAAGCGGCAAAATTTGATAAATGAGAACGTGTTGGTTTTAAATGGCAGCAGGTATTTGGTTTTGCTATCCTGCATTTATCCTGACAGGTTGAACATTCCCAACCTGCAGACAACACTGAGGGTTATGGATATGTCCTCCTTTGTGTTTTTACATGGATAAATGTTCAAAAATTGTGATTGATTTTATGTGTGCTAAGCTGCTGTGTACAATTGAAAATGTTGAATGGAAATTAATAATCTTCTTCTTTAAAGACCACATAATTTAATAGCCACCAATAAAAAGAGAATCAAAACAAGCAGTTTTCAATTTTTATTAAAGATATAAATATAACTTCACTAAAGTAGTACATGGAATCTGTATTCCTATTTTGTTAGACATAATCATATTGTGCACCAGTTTTATCACATGAGATTATTTGGTATTTATTTATAAAACCAGACCACTGCTGAAACTCCGAAAGAGACTGATTAGAAGTCTAAGTCTTAGATTTTGAGGGAAGAACTTCAGTCTCTAATTAATATTTACTGGCAGACCCTATACATTATACAGCACCAAACAGTTTATGCAGATATCATACACCCATCCAGAGCTTGCATATCAGCCTGGAACCTTTGTCAGATCACAAAATTCCATATTCTGTGAAATATGGGGATGTCTCTGAACTAGCTGCATAGGAACATGGGAGATTAGGGAGGAAAAGTGCATTAAGATGCTCTAGTTGTAAATATATATGAGGAGGGAGAGAGTGAGAGGGAAAAGGAGTGTAGGTTTTTAAAGTTGCTGTCACCGGGCTGTCACCGTGTCTGTCAGAACAGATCCATCACAGCTCTGACACATCAGGATTTACATTTGCATGGAGTGTAGCGGGAGCCTGTCCTTATTATGCATTCTGTCTCACAATAACCTTCCTTACTCTACCAGATGAACTAACTAGCATATTTTATAAATGGCATGAGCTGGGATGACTGAGAGCTGTTATTGGCTTCTGACAATTTGTGTGTGTGTGTGTGTGTGTGTGTGTGTGCCTGCATGTGTGTATGTCTGGGTGCCGCCATCTTCCCAGGTGTACAGGGATCAGCCTTGTTGTCAGGTGAGCTGCTGCTAACTAACTATGCAATGTTTAAACTTTCTCACTGCAGGCTAACACAACACACAGCAACAGAGGTGAGGTTGCGATGAGAACACAGTCATGTGTGTGTGTGTTGAGGGGGGGGACAGTGTGACGGCACAGATGCAGTCAGTCCCTCAGTGAGGAAGCCTCCGCTGGGACAGACACAGCTGTGGCACGGCATCGGGTTGCTAACGAGCCTTATCACACAGGCGCTAGACTAGACACACACAGACACACATACGCTCACCCAAACAAACGTATACACACATGGGATTTGTGCACACACTTAGGCAGTCACAAAACTGAGGTATGGGGTGATATACTGGTGTGTTAAACTCACTCCACCATAAACACACTGATAAACCTGTGCATATGAACACATACACAGACATATGGGACATCTACACACACAATCTCATATACACAAATACACCTAAACACATGTAGCCATAAATTATATAGCCCACACATATGCTACACTCTCTAAATTGCATACTCACCTATGTACACACATGAACAGACATCCCTTTGTGCATTTGTGCATTGGTGTACAGCAAACAGGCTTCCCGCACATGTTCATGTACACACATATCCAGCCTCCAAACATACAATACAAGTGATATTGTACATTTTATTAATGTGAATACCTCATAACTCAAGGGTTGATTGTAACATGAGTCCTTTCACATTGTAAGGTAAATTTTAGAATAATGTATTTTGGTTGACTGTGGCACAGGAAGGTAGAGCGGTCGTCCATCAATCCCGCAGTTGTTGGTTCAATCCCTGGCTCCTCCGGTCGCATGTCGAAGTGCCCTTGAGCAGGACACTGAACCCCAACTTAGTTGCTCCCAGCTGCATAACAGCTCCCCCATCGGTGTGTGAGTGTTTTTGTGTGATTGTGAGAGCGAATGGGTGAATAAGAAGCAGTGTAAAGGACTTTGAGTGCCAATAGGCAGAAAAGTGTTATATAAGGGCAGACCATTTACCATTATGAAAATCTTGTGCTGTTTTATAAATTTTTTGCTCTTTTTCAAACATTTGCGTTTAGAGGCTAAGACAATCAATCGATTGCCTCTACTTACCACAACGCCTTTCAATCTTGAACCTGATTTTGCTTATTGTTGTCCCAAAACAATTAAAAAACACATTAATGAGAAGCAGCTCATTATTTCTTACAGATAGTTGAAGTATAAATATATTATGAAAATTGGATCAAAACATGGAGCTCATTCATTCCTAGGAAATTCCTAGCCTAATAGAAAAAGTGCAAAACAAAACGACACTTCTTCTGGATTTCTGTCTATAAAATTGCCTAGTTGATGGTCGTGTTAACATGTTTGTGGGCCCATGGCGCATACACACTGGAATCCTGCTCCAGTCGTGCCTCTCCCCTCCACGCACACATGAGTAGGAATAAAATGAAGTTATCATATATTTTTTCTACATGTTTCAAATGACATTGGACCAAATAAACACTATTCCAATAATCAAGATTAAATTTGCACTTTTGTGATGCTCAGAAAAAAAAAATACTGTTTCAGTCAATGCTTTTACAACAGCACTCTATGTCCAAAAAGCTTTTTGGGCCAGTGTATGTCACACAATTACCCTGCAATTGCAGTACCACTGTATTCTGTTTTGAAGTACAGTATACACCCTTGTATTCTCAGGAGAATCTGCTATCCACTGAAGATAACAAGGTTCCAACATGCTACACATTACAACCCTATGAGAGGGGAACAAAGCACACATTAAGCATGAAGTTTGTTCTTTCTTCCTTAAGAGGTTGCAAGAAATAGTAAATATTACTTATAAAAAAATCACACTTGTAAGGGGGAAATGTGCAGCAGTAGGTTTTACTGATGTGTTGTTTAATCATATACAGACAACAGTGCACGTCAATGAATGAAAAAGCTTCAAAATAAACAGTCTTTATGGTGAATGAAGGCAATTAATTATTATTATTCCCTCTGCATGGGAAACAGTAAAAAATATGGAAAATAACCGCACTTATCCATAAAGTACGAGAGCTCAAACTTAAGTGGCAGAGAAAACAAGTAGAAACTAAATTAGCTAAAATATCTGTTGTAAACATGCTCTTTTAATTGTAAAGTCTTTCTGTGAGGAACAATGAGGAAATCTTTCAGAAATGTTGGTTTCAATCTGTTTTAGTTTCAGATAAAGTGGTTAAACCGCCTCAGTCATGTTATCGTGGCTGATACATAATGTCCAGCCATGAAATTCACTTGAAGTCTTCTCTGACGCTCGTATGTCTGCATTTGATTTGCCATATATTATCTTCTGTTGTTGTTTGACTATTACAGCTATTACTATTATGCTATTATACTATTATACAGCTATTTCTGTCCTCTCTATGCGCATGGCACAACTGTCTGTCATGGAAAAGGGCCCTTACCTCTGTTGCATTTCCTGTTAATTTTTTTTCTTTCCAGAATGAGGCTCTGTGGACAGAGGTTGTCGTGTACAGAGGTTGTACAGATTGCAAGCTCCTCTGAGGCAACTTTACACTTGGGTTTTATTAGTATTGACTTAAAACAAAATGCTTTGTATAGGTCATCAAGAGGTCATACGCAAAAGTTGCAAGGTTTTAATCTGACAGCAGTGCACATGTGACTCTGTATGCAAATAACACAAAAACACAGATAAAGCATCTATCTTCTTATTTGTTTTTATTTTACGGTCACCAGATGAGCAGATACATCATTTTAGAAAAGAAATTGATATTTGCAAAAAAATTATAATACAATTTTCTTCATATAGATTATGTACAGGATGAAATGTAGTCAAACTGCCTCTTTGTCACCACGAAGATAAAGCAGGGAGGGATCTGAGCGCCATCCCCCTAAACCAATAAATATAAACTGTATATATTATGTATGCTGCACTCAGCCAGACATGGACAATACCAGGGCAAGTTAGTTCTCAACAGTATTCCCTTAATCAGTTCTTGTACATCACTGTGCTACACACACATGCACACACACTCGCACACCCACAAGAAGCTTGACACACAGGCCAGAGAACAAATTACAGTTGGGTTACAACAATGGGCCATTTTAACTCATCAAAAGGGAAGAAGAAAGCAAAAGAAAGGTGTATGGAAATACCTGTCATTGTCCTTGATCAGGAGGGAGAAGTGGCTTCCTGGTCAGAGCTCGGCTGGCTGCGTGAGTAGCACTTGACATTTGGCCTGATTCAAGCAGCCAATTCTACAAAAAGTTACCGAGCTGGAAAATCTCTCCCAGTCTCACAGATCCTGCCTGCTTGTAGAGTTACCTTCCTCCCATTCAGTCCCCTTGCTTTATCTATCTGGCTTTTGCCTCTCTTGTCCCTATTTTCTATATCTTGTGTTTGAGAGGCACCAGGACAAGGGTTTTGCAGTTACTGCTGTTGCCCATTTTCCCTCTGGGAATGAAGAAAATAAAATGCGCACGAAAGCTCCTATCCACGCTGCATTGAAACAAGACGTACAATTGCACAATCACAGAACGAGCACGAGAAAAGACGATAGCAAAGTAAACCTATGGCCAGGATGTTGCGGGGCAAGCTTGTAAAAGGGTGTGCTTGAAGGACTTGAAGGACACTGTGAGCACACCGCTTGCCAGGTGTGCTGGGCACCACCTCTCAAAAATCACCCTCCATTTGCTTGGTTGGGGGGGGGAGAATTATGACTTTGTGCCGATGAGCGAATACACACACTTGCATAAATCATCCATCTTGTTTGGCGGTTAATTACTCTTGTTTACCCTCTGAGTAACCTCAGGATGGGGCGGCACGATAGGAGAGAGCCTGGAAAGAGGAGATAGCACCAAATAGAAATCTGCTGACGCTGTTCATCGGCATGCAATTCACAGGAGTAAAAGCACATAGTGGGCCCAAACCTGGGTGTTAGTGAATTAGACAAGGTTGCCTGGGGTCTGAGGACAGCAGCTCCATCAACATCCTGGCATGACCACAGCTGCTCACTAAGCTGTTCTGGGGTCAGCCAGTGATAGAGCCACGCTGAGGCAGCCCAGCATAGGCCAATAAGATAGCTCCTCAGGATGTACAGCAGGCTCTGATCGTTGCTTATTTCATTACGGGGAAAGCTACATAAATCCACAAAATGGAGAGGAAGAGGCACAGAGGGAATATTTGCATTTCTCCTCTCCTATCAGCTCTCCTCAATCCCCCACCCTCCCCTCCCCCTTTCAATCCCTCCCCCATTTAGTGCAGAGTGACTTTAATCATCACTTTCACCAAAACACATTAAGCCAGTGTGTCCGGAGTTGAAGAGGGAGAGAGGGGGTTGAAAAAACACAAAGTGGCGCATTAGATTTGCAATAGTGATGCATCACTCTGGCATTACTTTGGAGATTAAAGAAGGGACGTGGCATTTCAATGGAGTGGCGTTGACAGTTGTCTAGTGGATGACTGTCCTTCTGCTCCAAAATGAGCAGGCAACACCACTGTCCACCAGGGAGAAAGGTCACACTGACCTAGGACTTGTCTTACGTTATACAGAAATCAGCCACAACATTAATAGAGCATGGCGGCATTGAATGTAGTGGTGGACAAGGGTCAGCACGGGAAAAATGTAATGCTGGCCATCATGGACAGGTGTCGGAACACACAGAGTATCACAGCTTGCTCTGTATGGAGCTTTGTAGCTGCAGATCGATTAGAGTATCCATGACGACCTCTGTTCAAGACCCCATTAAAATCCCCAGGTGGTATTAAAGATGTGGCTGACTCGTGTATCTCTCCCTTTACTCCATCTTCTTTAAAAAACTTTCTCTTTTTTCTCGTCCTTAAAACCAAAATCCTCCCCTGCCTTTTAACCCCCAATCTGAGAGGAACCTCCACACTGAAAGATATTTATGCAGCTGTTTGATCATGTTCTCCAGTCAAAAACAACACCTCGTTTGTAGGAGGAGATAATACTGTGAAGTGGATTGCATACATTAAACTTAAGCCAACAGACACTGTGACTTTGCCTGGTCTTTGTGTTACTGCATCTGTGTGAAAGGATGGATGTAAAGAGCTTGAGAGCTTCCAACAAGCAAGGATGAGATTGGAAGGAGAATTAAAAAAAAAAAAACACAACAGAAAAAACTGAAAGGCGTGAACAAGTGCATCTTAAGCACTGGGCTGACTAGGGGCAGGTTCAAAATAAAGACAGGAGGCTTTATAAACAGGAAAGGGTGGTGGAGTGTGGGGGTAAGAGTACTGTGGGATGCGGAGGTCCCCAGGAAACAAAATGACAATACAAATTTAGTTTTACAGTCACGGAGAAACAGAATCACAGTCAGTCAGTCCAAGGGCACAGCCCACCAGCAGACTGGCCCAGCGGGTGAGCTATCTGGTCATATGTCTGTCCAAGCCCCTGGGCTTGCCTTCACCCTGGCACCCAACTCTGGTTGCTGTGTGCTGGTGGAGGGCAAGCAAACACCCCTAAGCTCATGCCCATCCCCATGCTCCCACCTTGGGACAGAGAGCCGTCAAAGTTAAAGTCCATGCCCTCTGTGTCCATAAAGTCATTGAGCAGGATGGAGTCTACATCACAGTCCAGGGTATTAGGGGCATCCTCCATCTCCAGGTTGGCAGCCATTCTACTGTGAGAGCTGTGCTGTTGCCCCTGGTAACCAGCATTCCCAGTATGGTGGTGGTTGTGGTAGTAGCCATGCCAGGAGTCGGTCATGCCCTGATGGTGGGCTCCTGAGTAAGGCTGGTGACGAGGTGCAGATGCCAGATGGCAGGGGTCCTGGGGAACATCCATGACCCCGGCAGGGTTGGGTGGCAGGGACGGTGATGTTGGAAGTTGGGGACGGGGCCTGTAGTGGTTAGAAGTTTTGAGGCTGTAGGGCTGCAGGATGTCGGTGCTAACCCGTGGGGAGAGCGCCTGTGGGTGAGGTCCACTGTGCATAGGGTTGTGGGGGTTGTGGCTGTGCATGCGACTCTGGCTGGAGCGAGGGTTGTGATCATGACTTGGGTTTACTTTGTTAGTATGACCATGCTCGTGACTCGGACCATATTCATGGGCAGGGTGGGGTTTGTGGCTGTGGCTGTAGTCGAGGCTGGCTTGACGTTTGTGACCCTGATTGTGGTTCTGATGGTGGGTTGCATTCTGGTCATGGACTGAGGCATGGCCGTTATGTAGACTAAGATTGTGAGCTTGTTCTTGGCTGTGATTGTGGCTATGATTATGGTTGTGATTCTGATTGTGGCTGTGCTGACTGTGAACACTATTGGTTCCCTGTGTCATTAGCGTGTGTGTTTCCTGTCCCTGGCCCAGCACTGTGTCTTTGTTGCAGTATGAAGGACCTCCAGTAAGCAAACTCTGCAGGGCGTTGCTCTCTGAGTAGCCCCTCATTGGTCGCTGGAAGCTAACTGGCTTATTCTCCTGGATGGTCTCCATGGGAGTGTGGTGCCGGAGAATACCCATGGAAGGCTGTCCATACATGGGACCACAGTAGGAACCCTCTGCCTTGGGCCCAGGCACATAGGGATAACCATTGCATTTAATTTGTGGTGTCTGGGGATAGCCACTTTCATCTAGACTGATAGCCCCAGTCAGGTCGGTCAGCTGGGGCAGCTCCACAGAGGGACAGTGGCCCCCAGTGCCCAGGGCTGGGGAGCGGGTGCTGGTGGGGCTGGGGTACAGTCGAGGGGAGGCTGAACAGGATAGTCCACCTTCCTCCGGTTCGTCAGCCTCTGCCTCTGCCAGGATGGGAGACAGGCAGCTGCTCAAAGTAGAGGCAGAAGAGGAGGTGCGGGAATGAAGATCAGTCCATGTGTCGTACTCTTCACCCACCATGCCCACACCCCCTTTACCTGCTGGACTTCCATGCTCTGGGGAGCCTTGCAATGCAGGTCCTCCCCCCTGACCTTGTCCCCGCCCAGCTCCTATTGCTCCTACTTTCTTCCGGCTGATGCGACCCTTAGTCTTCAGGTAACGGGTTCCATTGTCTATAGAAGCTGCACGTCGCCTGGGTCCCTTGCCCATCTTCCCACCTTCTGGATTCAGCATCCACCAAGAACTTTTCCCCGTCCCTTCATTTTGCACCCGGATGAAGCGACTGTGTAGGGACAGATTGTGTCTGATTGAGTTCTATAAAGAGAGAAAAAGGTGGGAAGGAGATGGTGGGAGAGAATTGAAAGGGGCAAAAAAAGGGAGAGAGAAGAAAAGAGATAAATATTAACCCCCAAGGGAACATTTAGGATTAAATAATAATTTCTTGAAAACACAAAGTCATTTCAAATTATGGCCAAACTATCAAGGCTGCAGTGCAAGTGAGAAAAAATGGGTAAAGAAAAGAGGGAGATGGAGGGGAGGGCAAAGAGGGCAGGAGAGTGAAGGACCAATCAATACCTCCCCTGACCAGCCTCTCCTCTCCACACGCGCTCACTGAGTCATAATATGGACATGGGTGCAGCCTCCACATCAAACCATCACCAAGGTTACAGAAATGAATCACGCGAGGCAACCCAATCACAGACAGCCCATATCGATTGCAGGCTTCCAAATATGAGAGTCTGAGACCCAGCCAGAGACAAGAAGGGAGAGAGGGAAGGAGGGAGGGGGAGGCATGATTTGGCAAAAGAAGATGTGGAAGAGCACCAGAATGGAAAAAAAAAAAGAAACGCTCACACACAGGCTTTGAATCAGATAGAAGGAAACTAAGCTGGGGGGAGGGAGGAGGGGAGAGATATGCTCATTTAACCTCTTTTAAAATTATGGCACAATTAATGTGACTAGAGGCAATGATGAAAGATATGCTTACGATGAAGTCTTCTTGCAAGGAGCTTTGAAATGGTGGTGGGGTGGATGCTGTGTATAAGGTGTAGAGTTTTGGGGTTGGATGTAGTGGGTAAAGAATAAGCCCCTCCAGACCTCTGTTTAAGTGCCTGAATGACAGCTGTGTATAGTTAATCCAGGGCTCCACAGCAGCTTTTGCAGTCTGTGCCAATCTGGAGTGAGCTGATGAGATCTAAGCTTGCCTAAAGGAGAGCTTAGCAGGGATCCACATCATCTCAGCTGGCCAAGTTAGTCTAAGTACAGCGTGTTCATCCAAATCTTTCCTGCTTGTGTCATTATTCACACTCTCTCCAGCTTTCCGTCACCTTCTGCCTTCTCTTTCATTCCCTCTCACTTTTTTTGTGCCTTTTTTGATCTGTTGGGATCAACAATCCCACCCTCTGCCTCAACTCTCTACCTCCACCCCATGCGTGCAATCACACACTTTTTCTTTTTCCTCTCTGGAGATATCTATCTATTTCTGCCTTGTTTATTACCTGCACATAGCTCACAATCTCTGTCTCCTGATATCTGGAGCCATTCTCTATCTTCATTCACTCCCCGCCTCCTGTCCAATTTTCCTGCTCTCAGCCCCATTCATCTCCCTCTCTGTGTCCCAGCATCTCTTGATCACGACATTGCTCATTCTCTCCCTCTCTCCACATCCATCCTCTCAACACCTCACACAACTTCTACGCCCCCCCCTCCTCCCTTTCTTTGATTCATTCATTCACACTGAAAGGACAGCAAATATGGGAAACAAACAGCAGGAGATGCAAATCTGTGTTCAACAGGGGGCAAGCTTACATTTCACCCCTCAGTGCAATCCATACAGTCAGCATATGTACACCCCCCTCCCACACCTCACCCCTCCATTCTGGCAGCATACAGAGCCGCATGGCTGCAAACTGGACAGCCAGCTAAAAGAGGTGACGGCTTTTTGTTGTTGCAGCGTATTATGAAAAGCACAGCATCCAGAACAGCAGGTAATAGGTTTCTCGCAAAATGTTTACAGGGGAATTCAGCTTTAAGTGAGTTTCAAATCAGTCTTCTATCCTACCTGCTACTATTCTCATTCATCCACACACACTCATCCCCTCAGCATTACACCTAACAGGTAATTTCATCCCATCCTCCACTCAAATCACGCTGCTTTGACTAGAGCCTCTTCAGAGACGTTGAAATTGGATGGGAGAGATTTATGTTTTTTTCTGCTGTTCAGAAACTGCCGCTCAAAACACCAGGTCGGCAAAATTGAACAAACTCAACATTCAATGATGAATACGACTGACTGCACTTTTCAGCCGCGGCACGCTATGGAGCAGCAGACTTAATCAAAGCCAAAATTGAGCGATGACGGCGTGTGAAACAGGCCACCGGTGGAGGCGACCCACATCAGGTGATCTGAGAGCAGCGCCCTGACAGGTTCCTCCACACTGTGACGGCTCTGGCTGGGCGTAGCTATGGCAACAGAGTAAACCAAAAGAGGGAGAAATGAAGAAAGAGGAGGTAATGGTGAGGAGGAGTGGTGGTGGGGGGGGGAGGCGGCTGATGCTGTTTGATGCTGCAGGCAACTCCAAACAGCCTTTTATCTGAGTCTGTCAGATTCCTGCTTCCAATCCACAAGGGAGGCTCAATCAGTAGTCCCAGTGCCTCAGTACCTGTACCAAGCTGTGATTAGCAGTTGTATGTGTGTGTGTGTGTGTGTGTGTGTGTGTGCACGCAAGGAGAGAAAGCTTCTGTACAACTACCAGAGCAACACCTGCTGATGCATTGTACAGCACTATACTATAGCCGCTGTCTGAATTGTCTTCTGTTTATGTGTAGATTGACATGGCATCCTTTAAAGGCTTATAAGGACATTTTTGTTCTTAAACAGCTAATAGTGAAATTTTGGTGCTGATATTCACCAACTAATGTTACAATTTCTATGACAAAATGTGACTGACAGATCCATTTTGTGCAAACAATAAGGGTCCAATGAAGCATCAACAGGCAATAAGAAGTCTCCAGATTTTTAAAAAATGTATATACACCAGTTTCCTAACAACTGATCTGATCAACACTAATCAGTTTAGGCTTTGAACAGACAACCAGTGTTCAATTCATCAAGAATATTTCAATAAAGAAGCAAAAAGACCACATACAGATGTGTACACTTTACACGCTTTACTGTGTACCAGTTTATTAGGTACACTGAGCTAAAACTGATCCAGCCCTCCTTCATGATGTTGAAACTGTTGTTGAGGGGTGTGTGGTTACTGTTTGAGTATAGTTTGTGGTGTTCTTAAACTACATTATGTTACAGTGACAGGACTTTTTATAAATTTGTGGATCACCTTATTCTATCTGGTGGTGTCTGGTTAGAAAATATTAATTACACCATACTGTTTATCATTTATAGTTCTACAGGCAACTCACCCATTTCCAACTGGCTTCTTATTGTTTGACTATATATGAATATGAATGATATTAAACTTCTCTCTGCCTTCCCTACATTAACATAACCCACTTCTAGCTTAAAAGCTCATCCAATGCCATCATCCGAAGGGGTTTTTTTTTTTTTGTTCATATACTGTCATCTGGGTGAGTTCAGGTGGAAAAGGTCGACTGACACTACAACTTCTGTAGCAGATGTCATCTGGAGGAGATTTTCAACAATAAGAAGAGACATGTTTTAGATAAGGCAGAAGAAAATGTAATACCATTCATAGACGTGCAGTACACTATGCAAACTACAGCTATAAGAATGGAGTTGAAAATTACTGAAATGCACTCACTCAGCCTCACTCAGAAAAATAATTATTCATAGCTCACATCTTCTGATATTAAGTTGCTCACTTACAGGAAAAATAACTCAAATTGCCAGTAAGTCATTCTTGGCGTACTTATTATAATATCTATAGTATCTGTGTTTTAATATGCCCTTTACCATTGTTCAGTATTCTGAATCCAATTATGTCTGTATTGTTACTATGAACTCACCATAAGATGTTCTGTATAACTTTATTTCAATATTAAGGTAACTCAATTCAAACCTTTTTTTTTTTTTGGTAAAAAAAAGGAGTCTCCTTTCAAAAAAATCACAACATGAAAATTTTCAGTAAAATTTTTATACTTTGACACCACAAAGGACTGTCATGGACTTTCATTTTGGTTTCTTTCAGACATTTGAGCTGGGTTTATTTCACTCCAGACCACAATTAAGTCCTAATCTCAAACTGGTAGTTCATGTTTTAACCGGCACGTGTTGCACAACTTAGCAAAATAGTAATTTGAATCCAAACCATGATGTTTCCCTAACTTCAACCAATATATTTTTATACAAACTTGACCAAACCTTAGCCATAGGTCGGATACTGTCTGATCAGAAAACAACACTTTGTGATTTTTTTCAGAAGCCCTGACAAATAATGTCATCCTGTAGGTGTGTAAAGTCATACAAGATATACAGTGGATATACACGACAAGTTAAAAGAGGCTTTTTAATATCACTAATGATTTAAATACACATATGAATTCAGTTAGCATGTCTGTGTTGCTGAATTTGACCAGCCCATGCAATCTGAGGGGTCATCAAGTTTTTATTGCAGTCAGGAATGTCACTGATCAGGACCAATGTCAGGCTCAGTGGAGGACCTGAACCACAAAACCCTTGGTATAGCCTTTGGTTGGACTAAACCCCGCAACCTCCTCAGCCTTCCATGGCACGTAGCTTGCCACCCCTGTCTAATTGTATACATTAACCTGTCAGAAAGACTGATTCTTAAGTGAAGATGCCTGCTCCCTCTGCTCTCCGCCTTTGCTTTTCTGCAAATGCAGGGAAGACAGAGGGTTGTAAAGAGAACGACAGCTGAATCTGTCCTCGCATCCACCCTGCTCCTCTACAGGGAGCCTGCTGTACTTTATACATAAAGAGTGACTGGGTTTGACCTGATCACACTGCTGCTTTCACTGAGTCAGAGGAGTCAGTCCAATGGTTAGGTAATGGCCCATGGACACACAGATCTGTCCACACACAGAATTCTTACACTTTCCCCTTTTTCCAAATGTGAGGCAGGAATTTCTGAATACACATATCTGAGTAAATACTGATAGTGAAACTACATTACACTGTATGCTATATAGTTACAACTAAACATTTAGATAAATCGGTAAAATAATGGAATCTGACATATTGTGTATTGATGTTTGAGGGCATGTTCTGCAGTATATTGTTGCAGTAAGTTGTTGGGGTGGCTGTAGCTCAGTTGGTAAAGGCAGTTGTAAAGACACTGAACCCCCAAGTTGCTCCCAGTGGGTATGGTGAGCACCTTGCATGGCAGCCACCACCATTGGTGTGTGTGAATGGGTGAATGGGAATCAACATTGTAAAGCCCTTTGGATAAAAGTGCTATATAAGCAACCATTTACCATTTACCAGTATAGTGCATGTTGTCTATAAAAGACTAGTGAATTTCCATTAGGAGTAGGAGAAGGTCTCACAGAGGACTATGGGATATTGTATGGTTAATACTGCTGGTTTTTGCGCTCATAAGAAGGGGAGTTCACACAGATACAGAGGGGTTAATGAATGACAGCTGCAATGTGCACTTCAGTCTTAGTCAGCGTGGCATGTTCATCTGCATAAAGGCAGCCATTCTGGGGATCCTTTCCTGATAATCATAAACCATGTTGTTGTGTCTTTCTCTTCATGCTGAAAACTACAGACTGGATTCATTGCACTTTCATTGCACTCTTGTTTTACTCATCACAGACCTAGTTTTGCCCAGTCTTCATCACAGTTACACAGTTGTCATTGAGCTGCATCTGTTGATGTACAAGCTGAGTGGTAAAGTAGTAGGATTTCCTCAGCATGACTTTTATAGCTGTAAGTGTTAGGGAAGACCATGGGGCATGGCTATAAGGTCACATAAAAGGAAATGACTGGACTGAGTTGTAATTGTTGTAGTTTTTTTTTCTGTCATATATGTATATAAAAGACAACAAGGCAGCAAAGGATAAGATGTGTTGGCTTTTACTGTGCAGTGTCCTTACATACAATGGATTCTCTCTACACATGGGGGGAACTTGTCTCAGTCTGCAGCCTGGATTTGCTCATTCTACTTTTATTGTTGTCCAAAAAGCTAAAAACAATAGTTTTATTAAAATTGTCAAATAAATGTTAATTTCCCCACCAGGTGTGGCCCACCTCAGCCACCAAGGGCCAGCTTGGGAGGGTGCAGCAGGACACATTCTAGCAGGACACATTCAGGAACATGCTCCGCTGTGGCAACCCCTGAAGAGACAAGCCGGAAGCTATTGATCTAAGTCTTTGTTCCAAATTGCCATTACTTTTGAACAGCAGTGGTCCATGTGTAGGTGACGCTCACTTACTTCAAACCAATGTGGAAAATGGTGATTTGGGACATTTTTAACACCCTTATGACCAAGTTCTTTGCAATGAAGAAAGAGTACAGTATGTAGCTTTCTAAAGTTTATTAATTAATCTCAGTTGTAAAATCACTGGAGTGTCCGTTTAATATGCTTCCGTTGACATTTCAAAGTAAAATACAGGAGACGGACAGAAACAGCTGCAGTCTAATATAAACATACACCTTGTGTTTCAGGCTGTTTCAGTTGTGTCAGACTGACAAAGGTTAATCTCTGTAATTGTAAATGACATTACACTGTGGGTCGTTATTATTTATTCTGTAGGCACCCCATGGTGTCTACATTTTCATTGAGACTACAATGAAATCAAAAAGCTGTTTAAATGGTCAAAACCCATGTGTTCTCTGCAGCAGAATGCCATGTGCTCAAAACCTCCATTTCAGAAAAGTAATAACAGAGCGATGGCTAATTTTCTTGATTATTATTATTTTCAGCACCCTTGTGCCTTTTGTATTCTGGGTTAGCTAGCTAACGCCAATTACATCTATTGCAAATTATTCAGTTTGAGTTGCATAGCAACAGGAATGATGTAACCCATTGCACCTTTTCCCTCTTGCTGTGTCTCTGTTACTAACAGTTCTCTCAATGGAGCTTTGTGTCTGCATAGAGGAAATGCTTCGTATTGGCCAAAAATCTAATATATATATATGAACCTTTCAAACCCAGTGGAACAAGAACTGTGTCCCGACATTTCCACACTTTGTTGCTGACTGGAACAGATGTGGAAATCAAGTCATATATGTACTGTTTTCTAGACATGTGAGTTGGGATAGTGCTGTACACACATAAAACACATGTAAATAACAGCCACCATATATATGTTTCACAACTTGACACATGTTCTTGTTGATGTCCAAGCACACAGACTCTCTCTCTTTCACACACACACACACACAAACACACACACAAGCACACACCCCAAACTGGCAATCATACTTAATCCCTCTCCAGCCTGAGTAATCCCCGACAATCCAAGGCTAATCCTGGTTAATTCTGGGCACTCCTCAGCTGGGTTTCACCCTGAAACCACAGAGACAGCGTGGGGATTGGTGGGATCATAGCGATTGAGGGTGGGCGCAGCATTGATAGATATAATTGGTTGGACAGTGATTGGGAGGCC